>NW_006239109.1:227247-255776 GCF_000226075.1 Solanum tuberosum
CTCTCAGATTCGGCTTAGTAGTTTCTTTAGCAGATTGAGCTTCGGGACATACTCGAGAGGTAGCGGTTCAATCCAGACGTGCCCTTGAGTTATCTTTACTTTCAGTTTTGTTCTATTCGAGAACTATACTCTGAGACTTGTATATTTTTATTCGAATTCTGTATTTAGAGGTTTGTACATGTGACAACCAAATTCTGGGTAGTGTTGAGTTTTAATTAAAGTCTTCCGCTTATTTATTATCTCTTATTCTCGTATTTCTACTTCTCTATCGTTGTGGTTGGGTTAGGCTGATGTGTCCGGTGGGAAATGGACACGTGCCATCACATCCGGATTTGGGGTGTGACAATAAACAGACTACATCACACCTTTTTGTATATAAACATTACGCAGTTGTATATACAAACAAATTTCAAGCTTACCATATATACAATTGACAAATGAATATTATGCAATCAATTTAATCATTAATTAAAAAAATACACAAAATTGTGTAGAACCAAGTCAAATCAACCACTAGTCGATTTTTTTTTCTCGGTTTTCGGTTCGATTTTGTACACCCCTACCCTTGGCATGCAAACATATCTTGTTGAGTTAGTCTTTTTTGCTAAATTGTGTATAAGGGGATCGAACCCTCTGTTGTTAATGGACAAATGTATAATCAATAATGTACTACTTCATTCCAACAACTTCTTTGGACTAGCTTTTTAGCTTAATTTCCTAAACAGGTTAATCCACAATAAAAACTTGAAATACAAGGCCCATTAAGATCAAATGCCTTCTCATAATGAATCATTCTCCAATATTTCAGATATTAAAATTAGGTAAAATTATGTGGGATGGCAAACATCCCTAAGTAATTAGTTAATAAGGGTATAGTTAAATTTATTTACTGTCAGTAAATATAGTTTCAGTTTTTTTGCCATAATTAATGGGATCCACTACCTCTTTGTATACCGAATCAAAAAAGTCATTCAAAGATTTTGTATATCATCTTATACAAAATCAAATTTATCTCTCCTATCCCTATTCCATATCTTTCTCCGAAAATCACTCTTCCACTTCTAATTTGAATTTCAAATTGAGAAAAATTCGACCTTCTCCCTCCAATTGTACTTTCTCTTTTCGCAGGTAACCGCCAAATTTCGTGGGTGAATCTATTTTTTTTTCTTGTTTCCTTATTCAACAATTGTATATGTAGTATGCTTGTTAGTTTTTTCATATATTTTTTTAAAAATTCTTTATTACTTATCAGATTAGAAGTCTTTCAAAATCAGAATGGATGAGTCCTCTCCAGCTATAAGGATTACGAGAGGTATGTCATTGCATGTCAATGTTGTTGATAATCCACCTTCATTTTCAATTGGGTTAACTCAGGATTTTGGGGTCAATGTAGGTTCTATGGCAAAATATAAACAAGTTCAAGTTGAACAATCTATTGAAGAATTGAGATCCAAGAAAAAAATGACCCAATGGCGATTCAGAAAGTCATCAACAACGCGAAGGCTAGCGGCATTAAGATTGTTGAAGGTGGAAGTAAGAGAAAAATCATAAACATTGATTCAGAGGAGATTGGATCTGCTTCATCAGAACTGGATAAATTTGAAGAACATCAGGAACATAAGGTAGTGGCTTAAAACACAATTTTAGATAGTATTTTTCGTAACTTATGTGCAAATATGCATAAAATTTTCTGATTAAGTAATATTTGTATATAGATTTGTGTATATAGTATATTGCACGTTTAAACAATCTTGTATTAGTTATTTGTATATTTTTTTAGTTATATAAATAAAATGGATAAAAATGTTCTTGAAGTATGTGTAAAGTTTAGGTTATGCCTAAATTATAACTGTATACTGTAATTTATTTACAAATTACTAAAGTTATGTATATAGTGGGTTGTATATTAAGGTAACATATACAAAGTCTTATGAAACAGTGGCTATTTGTATACAAATATTTAGTTTTGTATAAAAGAATGCACATAATTGAAATATTGTTTATCTTCATTTTTTTTATAGGGAGTTAGATTTATGTGCAAATACCCACCACAAAAGTCCACCCACATGCAATGTTATACACAAATCAGGATATTGCACAAGTTACAGAAGAGACTACCCCCAAATATGTATAATCGTATATGCCTATCATCGTGTTTTGCTCAGTTGACAACAATGAAACGATGTCACGTGCAAGCACAATTGTTTAGATTCTTCATGTTACGGGAGTTGGAAGGTAGTTCTACCAATGCATTCCTTATTTAAGTAAATGGCACACTATACCCTATATAGTATAATCAACGTAACAATTTTTATCGTCCCATTTTTCAAAATGCATACCAAAATAGCCAAAGAAGACATTTTCTGTAGAATTTACAAACAACTTGATCATTAAGTAAATACACTATATGAACATGCCATTATATACAAACATTACAGACATATATACACAAACAGAATACAACACACTATTTTGTATATAAACAGTACACAACTATATATACAAATAGATTCCAGCACCATCTTTTGTACATAAACTGTACACAGCTGTATGTATAAACAGACTACATCACACCTTTTTGTATATAAACATTACACAGTTGTATATACAAACAGATTTCAAGCTTACCATATATACAATTGACAAATGAATATTATGCAATCAATTTAATCATTAATTAAAAAAAATACACAAAATTACATATGCACATATAAAAATACAATACATATACAAAATTATAGTACATTATACAAATTCCTACATATATACAAAAAAAAAATATGAACATGATAAAATATGTATATATAAACATTACACACTCACATATACAAACAGACTACACAAAAAGCGGAAAAAACAAATACAACACTCTTTTTTTTTTAAACAAGCACGATTGTCATATATACAATTTCCATATTACACACAAATATGGTATAAAAAATTATTTACAATTTCTCAAATATATACAATATAATCAATTTATATATATACAAATAGTGTCATTAACGTCTGGGTGTTTCATACGATTTATCTAGTATTGTATAAACAAGAAAAAATTGAAAATTCCTTTTTTTATACAATCACAATCGACACACAAGTAGAAATCGTTTCATAATTTCAACATTTACGCTATACTAATCAATTATATACTATATTGCAGTTCAAAACATGAAGTTTCCTTCAATGAAACCTTACATGTCGTTGCCTATACCAAAAAATTGATCAATCTGATGATTCAGTCGTGCCCGAAAACAAGTTAGTATGGTCTTTCTGTCGCTACAGAATTCTCTTTTGGGAAAATATTTGATTTTGAACGTTTAACTTAAATCATGAGATTATGTAAATGTTTGTTACCATACTTAGCGCTACTGTTACCATTCAATGAAAAAGTAAAATATTGTATAAACTAAAAACAGAAAAAAAACACTTTATACAAATTAAAAGCTACATAACAAACTAAACTATACCCATAGAATGTAATTATGTAAACTATACCCATATAGTGCTATTTCATAAATTTTGTTTGCCTTATATGTGATTTTCCCTTAAAATTAAGGTTCTCAATTTTGTCTCCACAAATGGAAACAAAAAAAATAAAAATTAACAAAACATGGTCATAGATGACAGGTTATAATATATATAACATCTAAGTTTAGTGGGGCAACATAATCCAGATTCTCTCTTTTTTAATGTAAGGTTAATGGGGAATCATGACAGACAGAGAAGTCATAATTAAATTTTATGGGTTCGAAATTTTAATTTGGGTAACTTGTTGAGTTATAGACTGAATAATTTATACGAACATAATGAATTTCTTAAGACAAATGAAAGATTTGAATTACACTTATCGATCCCCCTAACTCTACACTGGCTCCACCCCCGATAACAATGGACAGATAACATCTAACTATAGTAAAAGATTAACCAATATGCAACTGTTCAATGTTATAACTTCTTCAAAATTATTGTTAAATTAACTTATCTAAAAAATTATTTTATTACATTTATGACGCCATTCAATCTGCTATGAAAGATTATTTGTCTTAATTTTTAGATTATTAAGAAGTTGGTGAAATCTTACACTTGTTCCGCAAGTACTTTTATTAGTATGATTTTGTGTGGAGTCAACTACCTCCAATTATCTATTACTCAAACAAAGACGCCAGAGAGGTTGAAAAGCATGGGCGGATGTACCGCTATAAGTCCGTGTAATTAGTTCAATTGAATTCATAACTTTCGAGGCAAAGCATAATATATATATATATGTGCAATTTGCAAAGATTTATTGAGATTGTTATGAATAGTATATATGAACTCATAATTTAAAATATACAACTAATTTGATATTAAGAGTTTTAAAAATTAAATCTATAAAATTTAAATCGTGAATTCGCCGGGAGTAAAAGTATGGTAGTATAACATACACAGCAACTTCTGAGGAAGTGCGACCTTTGAATTTTCTGTTGTTTGAAAGTAATTAGTCAAATATAGTGACTAGAGAAAAAACGAAAGTATTCAAACCCATTGGTTCATTTATTTACTTATTTTTGCTAAAATAAAATTAGTCTGTGATTGGAAGTTGTTTTCACACTCAAAGTATCTTTTCTTATTGAAGATATAATCCACATAAATGTTGAATTCCACCAACCTCTATCTACTTAATTAATTATAGTAGGATTAATATTTTATAGAGAATAATAAAAATTAGTTAATATGATATTTTATAAGAAATGTGAAATTTTTTTCACCCAAAAATATTAGAAAAATCGATTTCGAATACACCAAGAAAGTCCGATCAAATTTCAAAAACTATCAAATATAGAAGAACTTGCACCTCAAAAAATTATACAAAGTCTCCAAAAATAGATAAAAAATTAACAAATATAAGTTGATGTCAAGTCTAATTTTTTTCATTGTCCATGTAATATTTAAGGAAACATTATAAACCTATTCAAGTACACCCTCCATTTTTTTTATATGTCACCTTTTTAAATTTCACTTGCATTAAAAAACTAAGTAAGTTTACAATTCTAACCTTAATTCATGTTTTTTTGAAGTCAACTTTTCAATAAATGATTAATAAATCCATCTTTTATTTTTAATTTGTTTGTTGGAATTTCTTTTTTAAAATTAGATTTTATAGAGTAATGCAATGGTGAAAGTAATTCATCAATGTATGAAGTAATTACAATAAACATTAATTACTTATTAGTTTTCCTAGGTTGGTCAAATATTTATTTTCAAGACTAATTAACTATCAATGTTATAATAGAAAGAATATTGTAATTTATACATTGATTTTATGAAATGACAAGTATTATGGATCAACTATTTATAGTAAGTATGACATATAAAAAGGAACGGAAGGAGTATAAGATACCATTTTTGTTTTTTTTTCATCCTAATATTTTATCTTAAACCATTTTATAATTCCCCACAAAAACCTCTACCTAAGCCCCACTTGGACAGGTTTGGTGAGGGTGTAGGTAGAAGTTGGACTAATCATAAATGCTCAATATAAAAACCCAATCTTCAAACTATACAATAACAAGAAGAAAAATAACAAACCAAAAACAAAAAAAATGTCTTCTTCACCAACTGTTCAACACATATCAGATTGTTTCATCAAGCCACTTTACAATTCAGAAGAAGCTAAAAAACCTGTTTATCTATCATCATGGGATTTAGCCATGCTTTCTGTTCAATATATCCAAAAAGGTTTACTTTTCACTAAACCATCATCATTTCAACTTGATCCTCTATTGCAAAAGCTTAAAGATTCACTCTCAATCACCCTTGTCCATTTTTACCCATTAGCTGGTCGTTTTAAAACACTTAAACAAGAAAATCCTCCTCTTTACACTGTCTTTATCGATTGTGTTAATAGCCCTGGTGCAAGATTTATCCATGCTAATCTTGATTTAACTGTTTCTGATATACTTTCACCAAAAGATGTGCCTTTAGTTGTCCAATCGTTTTTCGATCATGATAGAGCTATTAACCATGATGGGCATGATTTATCTTTGTTAACTGTTCAATTAACAGAATTAATTGATGGGGTTTTCATTGGTTTATCAATTAACCATGTCTTAGCTGATGGTTCTTCTTTTTGGCATTTCTTTAACTCTTTCTCAGAAGTTTTCAAAGCCAATAATGGACAAAAACAGAGCATTCCCATTTCGAAATCGCCGAATTTTAACCATTGGTTCCCAGAAGGACATGGTCCAATTATTAATCTTCCTTATACTCACCATGATCAATTCATTAGTAGACACGAATCCCCAAATCTAAGAGAAAGATTCTTCCATTTCTCAGCAGAGTCTTTAAAGAAACTCAAAGCTAAAGCAAATCAAGAATGTCATACCTCCAAGATTTCGTCTTTACAAGCTTTGTCAGCTCATATGTGGAGATGCATAACAAGGGTTCGAAAATTCCCAGCTGATCATGTAACAAGTTGCAGAATGGCGATTAATAACAGAGCAAGATTGGAACCTCCATTGCCAGAAAACTATTTTGGGAATTGCATACAAACTGTTCGAAGGAATGCCTCAGTGGGAAAACTTCTTGAAAATAACCTTGGTTGGGCAGCTTGGGAATTGCATCAAGCTGTGGTGAATCATAAGAATAAAGAAATTCGTGAATGGGTTGAAAAATTGGAATGTGGTGTGGTTTATCAGTTGGGGAGCTTCTGTGATCCTTGTAGTATCGTGATTGGGAGTTCACCACGATTTGATATGTATGGGAATGAATTTGGATTTGGAAAAGGAGTGGCACTTAGAAGTGGATATGCACATAAGTTTGATGGGAAAGTGAGTTTATATGAAGGAATTGAAGGTGATGGTAGCATGGATTTGGAAGTGTGCCTTTTACCTGAGGAATTGCCTCAGCGGGAAAACTTCTTGAAAACAGCCTTGGTTGGGCAGCTTGGGAAATGCATGAAGCTGTGGTGAATCATAAGAACAAAGATATTCGCGAATGGGTTGAAAAATTGGAAAGTGGTATGATTTATCAGTTGGGATTTTTCGATCCTAGTAGCGTTATGATGGGAAGTTCTCCAAGATTTGATATGTATGGGAATGAATTTGGATTGGGAAAAGGAGTGGCACTTAGAAGTGGATATGCACACAAGTTTGATGGGAAAGTGAGTTTGTATGAAGGGATTGAAGGTGATGGTAGTATGGATTTGGAAGTGTGTCTTTTACCTGACTTCATGGCTTCTCTTGAAACTGATAAGGAGTTTATGGATAGTTTGTCAAGTTAATTTAGGTGGTGTTGTATTTGGAGAACATGTGTTATTTCATAATTGATGTATTGTTAATGTTGGTAAGTTTGACAAGTGTTTGATTTGTTCAAGATATGAAATAAAAAGAAATTTGATTCTTCTTTCTTATTTCTCATCCGGTATCATGTATCCGTGTTTGCGTACACAAAATCTAGCTGAGAAAATAATGACTAAGCTTTCTTTTTCTTCTATTTGATTTTGATACAATTGAGTCGAGCATCATTTGGAAACAACTTCTTCATCCTCCATGAGATGGTGATATGGTATGCGTATACTCTATCCATCTCAGATTTCATTTAGTGAAATTTCATTGGGTATGTTGTTATAAATCTAGCTAAGAAAATGACAAATAATTAATCTCGAATTCAAGATTTTTAATTAAAATAAACGAGTATTTACTACCACAAAGCTTGTCTATAAAAGAATCTGTATAGCCGGGTCCCTTTTTGGGCTAGGGAATCGAACTCAAGGCCTTTATGATTAAGGGTGGTGAGATTTCAACCATCTACCACAATCCATTGTCGGTTTATAACTAATTTGAGTTTGAGTCTAGACGGAGAAAAACTCTATACATCTCAATTTATATGACATAGTTTGGATTTCAAAAATCAAATATCTTTATTTTAATTGTGAATTCAGACATGCAGTCTTAAAAGTTTTTGAAAAATTATTTACATATTTAGAAACTACATAAGAAAATTATAAGTCACAAAATCAATAATTTAAATTATTTTAAAGGCATATATATAAATCGTGATCAAAATTTGGCTATTTAACCCTCCATATTCACCTCCAATTGTGTAATTTCACAAGGTGTTTTGTTATTGTTATAAAATCAAAATTTAAATTATGTCATATAAATTGGAACAGAGATTCTCCGAGGAAAGCACGTGAGATTAATAAGCTGACATTATGAAGAAACTTCATGGTCACGCTTCTTTATTTGTTGGGTCCATATAAAATCCCTTTTATATCGGAGCTCTTTGTCCCCTGCTACTTCAAAACACTCTCAGTTATAGCTTCACTCTCTCCCATTATGGGAGATACGACGCCGTTTTCGCTTCCTCCCGGTACCCGATTTTACCCTTCCGATCAACAACTAATTAGCTACTATTTATCTTCAAAGAACGGCGCCGATCACCGGAATGGCGCTGGATTTGACCTAATTCGAGAAATTGATCTCTACAATTTTGATCCATTTAACTTGCCGGATTCCGCCTGTTTCCGGTACGGTCGTGGTGAACGGAAAAGGCACTGGTTTTGTTTTGTGGCTAGGGTTTTGAAGGGAGGGAGGAGGAGAGCTGGTGGTGGTTATTGGAAGAAGAGGGGTAAAGTTAGGGATGTGGTGGATGCGGGTGCAGGGAAAGTTGTGGTGGGTACGCGTAAAAGTTTTGATTTTTATTTGGAGGATTGTACTAAGACTGATTGGTTGATGCATGAGTACGCCTTAACTGGTCATCCTTTGGTACATTCTGCTATACAATCTTTCTTGCGTACATCAATGAATATATTGAGTTTTTCTTAATTTGCAATGTTATTAGTCTTTTACTTGAATACACTATCAAAGGCTTGCCTTTTTCTGGTGTAATTTTTGTTCAAACTGACATCGGGAAGTGGTTGGTTGTTTCCCTTCTTGGAGTGCTGTGCATGTTCGTACTTTCATTGATATGCTAATATGTTTTGATGAAATCTAAGTACCACTCTGATTATACAATGTAGATTATAGAATTAGTTTTGTATTGAGGATGTGTTTGTACTCTTTAGGTATATTGTTGCCCATTATTAGTTATGGTAAAGAGAAACTTTGTAAGGTATCCCAATTTGCCCTGCATTTCAATAGAAAACAGAGTTGGATTTAGGGCCTATGCTTTTGTTTGATTTGATTTTGATGTGATTGCTGAAACAGATCACTGCGTGTCAACAGTTAGTTAGCTTTATCTTTTGGGTTTGTGTTATTGTTCTGAAGTCTTGATGGTAATTAAGATTATCAAAGCAACACAATCTGAGTGTGACCATAATTCTGCTTTTTATGTTGGTAGACCTCCTATCTCTCTCTGCCTTTAGTCTGTGGTTGTGCTTAATGTACATATTAAGAAGTTTGACATAAATATTTCTGAAATTAGTCATAAAAAATATTATGTGGTTCTGTTTAAGGTGGCTTTGTCTTGTTGCATAGCATAAATTTGCTACATGTAACATGTCTCATTCTTCTGC
Organism: Solanum tuberosum; assembly: GCF_000226075.1. NCBI lineage: Eukaryota > Viridiplantae > Streptophyta > Magnoliopsida > Solanales > Solanaceae > Solanum > Solanum tuberosum. The sequence goes on from NW_006239109.1 coordinate 236,744, forward strand.
TTGTGTGCAGGCATCTTTTGTTCTATGCCGAGTATTCATCAAATCTCATCATGGAAATAACTTGTCAGGTCATATATTTAGTTCCAATGGTGAAGAAATTGATGCGACAGTACGCCATATAGGTATTCAATTTGATGGATCAGCTGCATCGGTTACTGGCTCTAAAATGCATGATGAAAACACTATTGACCAGGAGAATGATGTCTCAAAGTTACCTAGTGGATTAGTTACCGACTTAAATGGTCAAGTTGTTGCAGAAAATGTTGCTAAGCAGGTATATCGCAAAGAAAACTTTATGTTATTACTCTTTAAAGGTGCTTAGTTAACTTTTTCTTCATTCATAATCCCAAGCTTTCATGTTGAATTGCTTCAATTGTTTGTTGTTTCCTGTTTTGCATCTTCATTGACTTATTTTTATAAGCTCATCAAATGTTTGACATGCACAAGATATGCATTTATCTTTAGAATTTACCTACTCGTTTTCTTGACATCTCAATATGAGAAACCTCTTAGAGAAGTTGGGGATGGAGTGAAATCAATGAAGGTAATTTTTTCTGCTTTCCATATCTGTTGTTGCTCTACAAGTGGAATCTGAGTTACTGTTTCTATTGTGCATTTAGTAATTTAGGCTTCAGAACTAAGAAGTATACCTTATGTGTGCCTGGTTTATTAGCTAATTGAAACACTTCTCATTTATCCTTCAAACTTAATTATGTTAGTTTGTTAGAGTAGTCGTGATGTTTCCTTTTTTGTGTTGATATAAATGGGCATCATTAATATGAGTTATTGGTTCATGCAACAGATTTGTCTTGAGAGCGACGGATCTCCAGTTCTCAATGATTTTTCTGCTCAGGAACTGATTGCCATTTTAGAAGGAGATTTTATTGAGTTGGATGACCTTCTATGCCCGCTTCCGGGCATTAACTAAAGGAAACAACAACAATCCCAAAAGTCCAACAGCAATCCCAAGCAAGTACCATCCGTAACAATCTCAAGCAAGTACCATCGATAAGAATCACAAGCAAGTACAATCAACAAGAATCTCAAGCAAGTAATAATCAACAAGAATCTCAAGCAAGTAATAATCAATAACAATCCCAAGCAAGTTATGTTTGGAAATTAGTAGCATGAAGTTCACGCCGGATTATATCAGTGAAGGCGACAAAAATAGTATTCATGTCACTTTTCAGAACATTAGAAAGTTACGTCTTAAAGACATCATAAAAAGAGTGAAGTTATCAAATTGTGAGATCAAATCCTACATCGGCAATCATTGTTGAAAATCAGCTTAAGAGAATTAGATCAGGTGACTAATTGCTTAGATTATGCTGTTGTCTGGATGAATATCTTGACAGTTATCAAATTATAAGGTCATTGTATAGTTGTATACAATGTCATGATATCTGAAAATCATCTCAAGAGAGTTGATGGGGTGAGCAATGAGGCTCACATTTTACAGTCATACAATTTGCTGTATATGAGCGAAGAGTTAAGTCACCTAATACACTGTCATGATTGATGGATATCAGCTCAATAGTATTAGACTCTGTGAATAATGCCTTGCATTATAGCTTTGCCTGGATGGTTGTCTTAACAGTTACCAAATTTCGAGGTCACTTTATACAGTTTCATGATTGTTGAAGATCAGCTCACGATAATAGATGGAGTGAGTAACGTGAACATATTTTACTGTTAACATTTACCTGGATGGATAACTTGTATAGTGGCTTAAAGAGTTAAGCCACTTTATACAGTGTCATGATCCTAAAAATCAGCCAAGAGAACTAAACTGGGTGAGCACTGAGCAATGGCTAGCATTATATGGTTATGGATTGATATCTCAACAGTAACCAAATTATGAGGTCATTTTTTACCGTGTCATGCTTGCTCAAAGTCAGCTCTGGATAATAGATCAGGTTAGTAAGGTCCATAGTTTACAGTTATACAATGACATGGATGGATATACTGTATATGGGTGAGAGTTGAATCACTTAATACAGTGTCATGATTGCTGAAATTCAGCTCAAGAGAATTAGACTGGGCAAGTCCTGGATGGATATCCTAGCAGTTATCAAGCTATGAGGTCACTTCATACAGTTTCATGATTGCTCAAAATCAGCTCAAGGTAAAAGATCGGGTGAGTGAAGTTCGGATTACACTTATACAATTGGGTGGATGTCTTGTTATATGGGTTGGAGTTGAACCACTTAAAGAAATGTGAAGAGTTCACACGAAACCCACAACAGCTATAGCAATAACATTGGATATCTTATACATGGTGAAAGAGTAAACGACAAAAGCAACTACAGCTATAGCAATAACATTGGATATCTTGTACATGGTGAAAGAGTAAACGACAAAACAACAACAGCTATAGCAATAACATGGATGGATACTTTTTTTTGATAACAAAGGAAACCCGCAACTGCCACCCTTTGGGTGCGCACAAGCTAACATGGATGGATATCTTGTATTCAATGAAAAGTTAACCGCAGCAAACAACAGCAAGAAGTATGTCATAATACCAGGCAAGTTGGATTGTGAAGAGTTGACAAGTTGCTCGAAAGACCACAGGATGTGACAATGTCAGTTATGAGGGTGACAAATATGTCAGGACACCATTGATGGTGGGATAGCAGGTGTCCGTGGAATAGTTGAGGTGTGCACACGCTATAGCATGAACGCCATCATTGGGAAAAATGTCAGGACACCAATTCTCTTGCTTTCAAGGTACTTTTAACATAACTGTGTTTTTCTAAAAAATATTTTAATGGACTTGTCAATGGGGAAGAAAGCATTCATTCCTATTTGATTTGTGCTGCAGGCCGACAATTTTGGCTTCTTGATAGACAATAACCTCGGTGATATAGTGAAGAGTAGATGGATGGCAGCTTAGTTAACGTTATTGGTACGTTTTGGTGAACTTTGAGGTGTAAGATAAAATCTCTATTCCACCTTCTTATGCTTCACAAGTCTTTCATTTCTAGCAGTTGTGCTTAGTAGTAGCTTGTGAAGAATGTAAAACTTCTAGGTCGGGTTCCAGATAAGTCTGTTTTAGCAAATCCTAGTACAAGACAGTAGCATTATGAAAATCTGATGATTCTCTTTTACATCAAGTACTTTGGTATATGTACTATATGTTCTTTAGGGTCTTTACATATGCACTAACGGTAGTTCATGAAGCTTGAAACTGTTGTTGTACTATATTAACACTATGAATGCAGAAGAACTAGTGGTAGTACTTTGGATGGTTTTTTCCTGTTCTCAATAACATAAAATGATTGGAAGGGAAACACTCGTGAAATTCTACAGTTAAGATGCTTGGTCATACTCATCTTTGCCCTTGAGTATCCAATTTTGTTGCAACATTCAAAGATAGAGGTGGGCATCGTGAATCTTCGTTTTCTGTAAGAAGAATGTCTCCCTCAAAGCTTCAGCCAGACTTTTGGGTAGTTGGTAAGATGCTATGGTTTTTTCCCTTGCAAAGATATGAAGAAAATGACTGTCAACGGTCTTCATCCCCTTGGGGAAGCCGGACAGAAAAAGATATAAACCTTTTCAGTAAATTGTTTATCATCATCTCTATGTTTGTCCTCAGTTATTTTATTTCAAATGGTCCTTTAATCCGCAGGAAAATTTGGTTAACAGTGTCATGTGCCCCTTATGTAACAACTTTCAAAGTAAAAAATGAACTAAATAAGGATGCATGCTGGATTTTACTTATCAACTATTCACAGCTTCTTCTTTTGGGGGGGAATGGAAAGGGGGAAATGGTGAAGGGGATTACAAGGTGGGAACTCGAACCTCACCAACAAGATGTAAGTTCAGGTAGCCAATCAACCAGGCTTTTTGAGTATCTCTTGGTTGTTTTGTTCTTCCTTAAGATGACTTTGCATTTAAGTCTTGAATTTATTGATGCATGCCTCTACTTTTCCCAGAGTATGCTTTAAGCATGCAGCCTTATATATATATACTCAATAATGGTGTTTTCTTAAGGGAGGAAATATGCAATTGATTGAAGTTGTTATCAATGAAGCATCAAAGCTTTCTCTCATGTAGTATTCAAATTGCTTTCCTTTGTAGGGTTTGAATGTCTAAAGTAATTTGCTACATGACACATTAGTCATGTTCTTTGCTACACACTCTCCACTTTACTCTCTAATATTTTAAGACAATTAACACTAAACAAATATTGTATGTATTGATAATGCTTAGACTCAGAAAAGTACAAGTGTTGGTTCAAATTTCTGATTTATCCTCCACTCACTTTTTCAAGAAAGTCCACCTCACATTTGCAGTGCACCCACCATGCTATTAATGGAGGTACAAGTAGACAACACTTGTTGTGTTGTCCACTGTCAAAAATTTTGTTATGTTTATTTAGGTGTGATCAGTTATCAACATTAATGATGAGTAAATATCATATACCTCTCACCCTCCAACCCCAGAGTACAAGGATAACTCCCTTTCAAATTCATTCTTTACACAAGTTGTACTCTTGTGCCTTTTTCTTGCTTTTATGACTTAAAAAGTAATTCTTTCATATGTAAGAGCTTGCTCTTAAATTATTATGAGGGTCTTTTGAGGGAAGAGGAAAAAGAAGAAAAGAAATCTTGTGTAGACATTGGCTCTTGCTTACTAGAGAGACTATTAGTAGGATCGATCAAGCATCATATTCAATCATAACTCTAACACAAGCCATCATCGGCTCGTTACCTGGAACTTGTTATAGGTAGGGTGTTGGTGTTACCAACAATCACCCCTCCCAAACTTTGTCACACAATATATTATTGAATTTGTGATTTTGGTTTCTTGTAAGAATCAAATGATCACTCTCATATCATAATCTAACTAATAGTAAGAGTGCAACTTCATTTGTTAACTAAACTCATCAAGCAAGTGAAACATTCGATCGTGACTCCGATTCGATCTATTTGATCTTCACCATAGGTAGGATATTGACGTTATCTAACATAAATGACATTAACGATATAACTACATCATTAAGATTCTCACTTTTTACAAATCTCCTTAGTAAAATAGTCTAGTTAGATATAAAGAATTGAGACGTATAAGATTCATTGAATGTTCAACAACATAAAATAGTTGAATGTACATATTGCTTCTTCTTCTTTTCACCCAAAAGTTGATGTATAAGTTATAGAAAATAGTAGTATACATTTTCACATCTCTTTTCATCCTCCTTTTATTTTTTTCCTTCTTTGTCAGTTTGTGCAATAATTCATAATGTTTGTGTAAAAATTGTTTTTTGCTAGGTGGGGGCAAGTGTAGTAATGAATTAAAGATTCTATGCTACTGAAGTTTGGTACAAAAATTACTCTTGAGGTGCTTTCTCTTTAATGTTCATAATAATAATAATTTTAATTCAAAGTGTTCAAAGGGGCAATCCAGTACATTATTGGCCCCTAGCAAATGTTTTTGTCACCCCCAATATCATTTTTCAAAATTTGTCCTTTGTCGACCCACATGTTTTACATGTAATTTTAAGTAATGATGATTATCTTGTCTTTTAAAACAAATTAGAGGTTCTATAGTCTAATTAGAGGTCATCTTAATCTCATATTTATACCTAACTGCAGGATATATTTTTAGTACAAATTTGTCCTTTGTCGACCCTTCACCAATAGATTTTGGTTCTGATTCAAAATAATATTTGGAGAGTATTTCAAAATAATTGTTTGTTTAACAAATTAGCTTATTCTTTCGATCGGCCTTGAATTTGAAAAATAGAAGTTGAAATTTAAAAAAAATGGTTTCTATGTGTTTTTCGATTTTTCGCTCACAAATTTCAAATTTGTTTTCATATTCAAATACTTTTTTAGTATACTTAATAAATAAAAAGAGATTAGAGGGATCATTTATCTAGAGAAAAAAAAAAAAAAAACGTCCCTTGTGTTTGGAGGTAGGTTCAGGATAGCCCCTAAAGTAAGTGTTGGACAGTTTTTGATCCTTTAAGTTTGTCAAAAGTTAATACTTTTGATCTGCATCAAATATATAATGAATTTTATTTAAAAGATTTGACGAGAATGGTGAAAAACTGAAATGAAAAAGGACTTAGCTGAAACTCACATTTGAAGGTTCATTTTTAATATTTGATTTTTTTTCCGGAGTTTGATATAAATTTTTCGGTGCAATTTCTAATTTTTGACCTAGCATTTCGTGTTTAGTATAGTTTTTGTATTGCAATTTCTAAGATTTGATGGGACTTTCCTAACATTTTTATAATTTCTTTTTTTTACACAATTCTCATAAAATTTAGCTAAAAATATTTGTCAAAATTAAAGGATCAACTAACTTTATTACAGAATAAAAAGGAAATGAAAACATTCTTGATCATTGTTACAATACGAGCAAATTGAAAGGATAGATTAACAAGATAATCCTTGTTTTATTGACCCCATCTTTAACGTATTCATTTTAATATCCTCTAATTGTATACTCCAAAAAACAATTTAATTCTTGAATCTTGCAAAAGATAAGGACAATTGGTGAAGGGTTTTGAACATTTTATTGTTTCACACAAAACACCATCCAAGAAATTTCGTATGGTTAGCACATGATTAATGTGAGATTATGGAACATAAAGTCATTTTTTTAATTAAAAAATAATTAATCAAACCCTTGGGATGTCACAATCAATGAACACATCTTCCAAGTCAAAAGGGTAACAAAGGAAATGAACAATAAATCAAAACTTAACGGAGACAAAAAAAATAAAATACTGGGTGATTGTTTTCAATTTTCATCTGTCTTAGTCTTGGTGGACAGAGTTACCTAGTACATGTCGCTGACGGGAGGTGACATGTATCATGTAAAATTAATCGAGGTATGTAAAAACTGATCCATACACCCGATCATAAAAGAAAAAATAAATCTACTTTAATCTCATAAATTAACTCAAATTGTTTAAGTTGGTCAAACATATATATGAGTCCTTCCGTCAATGTGAAACATACTACTATTTAATGACGGTAAAAATGTGTCCACAACTAATTTTTAGACTATTTTATTATAATTAAGTCAAAAAATAAGATTAGGTCGTGTATTAATTAATTGTTGTTTACTACATACTCTAAAAAATGTAAGTTGAGATATGCATAATCCTTATTTAAATTTGACTATTGTTACTTTATTTAATTATTTATATATTTAGTTATTTGTATGATAAAAATAGTGTTAAAATAAAATAAGATTTGCTAGTGCATCGGTCGTATTGATTCGATTTATATATTATCAGTTCGATTTTATCATTTTTCTATTTTAAATACGCTAAATCAATAATTAAATCAATAAGATATTCTTATCGATTTTTGGTTTTTGATTTAACCAATAAAAAAATGTTCATAAAACAAATATATAACTTCTCCAACAATTTAGTATGATAGGACAATAATGTAACTTTACATAATGTTCATATAATAGAAACAATAGTAACTTGCATGAAAAGAACTATACAAGTGCAATAAATAAATAAAAAGTTTGTTTCTTATGAACTCAAAGTCACTGTGATGTAATTGAAGGCTAAAAGGCAACTGAAGTAATTGGTAAGGTATTGATATTAATATTTACAATATTTATGTAGGAGTGAAATAGTAAATTACTATAGTCTTAATGAGTTATCGGTTTACCAAATAATCCATTATTAAGACACCAAAATCGAATCGATGATCCGATAATTTATTTTCATAAAACCTTTTAAAACTCGTTAATTCAATAACAACTAACGAATAATATTTCTTTGGGTTTGATTTATTGGTGGATTCAATTTTTATACACCCCTATTTACTAGAATAAACAATTAAAATATATATATATAATCTATCTTTAATATAAAAGTCAAGTAAAATAAAATAAAAAAATTAGTTTTTTTGTTACCTTTTGAATGGATATATGTATTAGAACGTCAACTATATATTCAAGCATTCTTCATTTATTGGTCTTCTGGCTATAGCTTAATGAGTGTGGAAGCCAGAAATTCACCAACTAAGGAAAAATGCATTAACTAGGTATATAATAGAATTAATGCAAAGGCAAACAAGATAAGTAAGATCCTTACGTTGGTCAAAGTAGTATAAATATGTCAGATTTAGATTATATAAGTTTTTGATCAATATTTTAAAATATATTTTTTATATTACTATAAGAAAATATAATTTATAGTATTTATATAATATTGAATTGATTTACTTCAATTTATATAACTTATAATATTAATAAAATTGACTCGCAAAATGTTTATTTTGAGGCAAAAATATATAAGATAATTAACAAGATGAGGCTTTTTATACTTCTTCTTGGATATAGAGAGGCTAATGGAGTAGCTAACGGATCAATTAGCAAAAAAAAAATGTGAGCTTGATACTTATAGAAGCTTATTATTGTACTTAAATCTCCCGTTTTTATTATTTCTATATTTGACCGGGACAGAATAAACTATATATTACCTAGACTAATTTTCTTGTGTAATAACTCTTTAAGTTTGATTAATGAAAATCCTTTATTTTATTTTATTTTTAAAAATAGGCAATCTTATAGCCTTCTTAAAATATTAGTCAAAGGAGAGAATTTTGCATATGAAAAATCATCACCATCCAATTTAAGTAATTTTCTTTTCCTCAAATAATAATACAACTACTTTCCAAATGTATTTCTAAAAGGTAACTCAACTACACAACTTTATTCTAAAAATAAAATTTTCAAAAATTAAATCAAAAACATATTTAAACGCCACCTAATGCTAGATATAGGGAGCTAGCTAAGTTGGTTTGAGACTAGGTGAAAATATAAATAAATTAAAAGATGCCAACATCAACTAATTTCAACTTTTTCAAATAGACAATTAAGAAGAAAAAAAATAATCACTCGGTTTGTTTTTCTTCTGCCAACCATATCTGACCTCACTTAGCATGGAAAAATTCAATAATAATTAATAATAATAATAATGACTGATTTGTAGCTTATTGGAATCACTATTTTATTTTATTTTGTTAATTGAGTTTAGTATATATTTTTTCAATCAGCCATTACGTAATTTTTGTTTAAGTATATGGAGAAAAGATTGGATGCTTGACCTAAACCATCAAATCCCAAATCCTTTTTTTAAAAAAAAAAAATCCGATGTCCAATATTTATATTGAAATTTGATTAAATATAAATTTGCATCGAAAAGTTTCATATTGGAGATAAAATTTTAGTTTAGGTTAAAAGAGTATCTACCACTCCACTACAACCCTTATTGATTTTTTCCCCATCAATAACAATGTCAAAAGCATTATTCTTCTATTCTATTAATTTATTTTATTTCAATGATTGTATATTAGTGTTATCTCTCTTTTCTACATTTTTTTCAGTATAACATGTTTCTATTCGTACTTATTTTTGATATATCTTACTTATGTTTATGACCTATCAAAAACGAACATATCTACTGTCACAAGACACTAATAAAACTATATACACCATCCTCCTCAAATCCTACTCGACTCTTTTATTGTTATATATAATAACAACATCTCAAAGGCCAAACAAACATTTGAAAATAATAATTATTATTATTACAGGGCCACTTAGGACTAGATCCCATGTCTAAGCAATTAAAAGTAGTTTGGATCATTTAACACTTGCAATATTGTGGCTTTATAAAAACATCTCTTTTTTTCTTTTATTCACACTACTTTTTACTCTTTTCCTGCCCCTTCACTAATTACGATTATTGAGAATAATGTATGATCATTACATTATTCTTGTTTATAAATTATAATAATGATCAGAAATTCAGTTCATTGTATTAAAATATGAACATATGAGTATAATTTTAAATATATCTTTGATTTTTCAATTGGATAATTTGAGACAGAGTGAGTAACAATATGAAAAGCGTTTTGTCATTTTTGATGCTCTAATATAGCCTATAAATATTGAAAGTTATAATTATTTTACGTCGATTTTAATATTAAAAAGTATAAAATTGTTAAATATCTGGATAAAATGCGGAATTTACCATTGAATTCAACATACATAGTAGTATTACATAACTATAGTTGAGATTTTTATTTTTTTTATTATGTAGCTATATGCATTAAATTAATTTGTTTGATGTATACTTTTTTTTTAATGGTCAAAGCAAACCACCCAAGTAAGTAAACAACATTTGAAACGAAGGAACCTAATTTTATATTTGACGGAAATTACCAAGTCTTTAAAGTGGATAATTAGCATCACTCACATTTGCCAACTAATACATATAATACTTGTAATTGCGTTTACCAATGTAAGGTTTGTATAGTGAATTTTACTGTTTTATTTGAATAATATTAAAATTTGTAGGAAAATAAAAAGAACACAAAATCTTATCAAAAAATAAATTGAAAAAACCTAGTCTTTAATCATAAAAATATTTTAGCATTTTGAAATTAAATCACTCAAATGTTTATATTAATAAATACAGTATAATTTTTATAACAAGATCCAGAATAACGTTTTACAAACACATAATTAATATTTTATTAGTTTAGATTAACTTTAATAATAATAATATACAGAGTTAAAAGCTTTACAACTAACTACCTATAAAAAGAATAAGGTATACATATATCTATATAATTTGAAATAACTTTATTTTAGAAATTAAACTTGGAAGATAGAATTTTTAATAATTTTCTAAAAATAATATATAATTAGTCTTCCTAACTCATATGTATGTATATGTATAATAGTATCATTCCAACGCCTTCCTTGTCAGCATTTAGCTACAATGAAAATCAAAATTTGAAAATAATCGTATTTTAAAAATAAATTTTGGATGATAGAATTTAAATAATTTTCTAAAAATATTATTTAATTAGTCTTCCTAACTTATGTTTACATGTAGATATCATTTCAACGCCTTCCTTGTCAGCACTTAATAAAATTAAAATTCCTTTTTTAAAAAGTCATATTTAGAAATCAAATTCCGATGATATAATTTTTAATAATTTGCTAAAAATAATATTAAAAATTAATTAATTTTCCTAACTTATATTTACATATAAATATCATTTCAACATCTTCCTTGCAACATTAATAATAACAAAAATTCAAAATTTTGAAAATAATAATAATCACATTTTAGAAAGCAAATTCGGATGATAGAATTATTCATAAATTTTCTAAAAATAATGTTTGATTCAAATAATAATATATATTCCTAATTTATATATCTCTTTAGCTATTATATCCTACATAAAATAAAAACAATTCAAACCTCACTCCTAAAATTACATTAAATATATTATTATTATAATAAAATAAAAGACATAATAGAAAATAAAATTAGTAATGGGTTCAAATTCCACAAGTAACCAAACAAATTGAAAATCCATTGTAAAGAAAAGGAAAAGAAATTGTAACTGAAAATACACATAAAATCCGGGGGAGACGTTAAATAAAAAAGAAGAAGAGTACAAAAACAGACATGTGATTAGAAAGAGGGACAGGTGCTTTGGCGTGAAGATGAAAACGAGAGAGACACTCTCACAAAATAAACTTTTAAAAAAATTATTTGATACAATGTATAAGAATAATATTAATAATAATAATTTTTTATATATATTAAAAATATATACATTATTTTTTTCTAATACAATCTACCAAGTAAATTGTCCTGTGAGGGAGGAAAGGAATACTATTTCCCTTTTTCTTTTCCCATCGGCGCGCCTCGAAACAAGAGACTTCTTTTGATCAATCACAGTTCACACTCAATGGTAATTAATTACTTAAGCCATTTTAGAGTTTTGGACAAAACAATAACTCTTTTTTTTTTTTTTACCCATTTGAAAAAAAAATCATTTTTTTTTCTTTTGCATCATTTAATTCTCTGTTTGGAATTTGATTTTTGGGTTATAAATCTTTTATTAAAAGGGTGTGAAAGGGGGTGTTTTGTGTTAAAGATTATTGTCCCCTCTCTTTAGTCCACCAGGTCAGGCCACCTCTTTTCCTCTCTCTTTCTCATTCTTGTTTTCTCATTTTCCTCTATTTTTTCTTTACAAACCCACCATTTCTTTCTCATCTCATCTTGTTTTCTTCATTCATCTTTTGTTAAAGAGGTGATTTTTTTATGTTTGATTGATTCTTTTTTATCTGGGATTTTGTGTAGAAAGAAGAAAAAAAAAGGATTTTGTTTGTAACTCAATTTTGTTTTTTGGATTTCAGGTGGTGACTTTAGATCTGTTGCTTCATCTGCTGATGTTTTGCAGGTAAATTCTTACTTTTTTTTCATGTGTTTTTCAGTTTTTTTTATTTTTGGTTGCTTTTGATTTGTTTTACCTCATCTTGATTCTGGGTTTATCTGCAAATTCTTTCTTGAGATATGTCTAGAAAAGTATGTTTTTTGTTTGTTTGTTTGACTATATGCATTGGATGGATGATTCAAAGAGTCCCTTATGTTTCAGTTCAAAAAGTTGTTTTTTTCCCAGGAAATTAAGGAGAAAAACAAAGTTATTACTCCTGTTAGTTTTTGTTTTTGGGCTTTTTATTGTTCTACATTGAGCTGATTTAGAGGGGGATGTTTTGATTATTATTAAACCAGCTTCCTCTGTCAAAGATTACAACTTTTTCTGATGTTTGATATTTATTAAAGATCTGATTTTTAATGGTTTTAGAGAGATATGCTTAGTATCTGGTCAAGAAAAATGGTTTTTCTGAAGTTTACAAGTATATACAGTTTGAGTCTCTGATTATTGGTAAGTATATATGTTTAATTTTAAGCTGGTGGGTAAGGGGAAGCTTCAATTTTTTTAGTGTAATGGTGGTTTCAGGTTGGTGATGCTCTGTTTTCTCCTTGCTTAAATTTAAAGGCAGCTTTTTTACACATGTTTCTGTAATGGTATTTTGTATATGAAGTGGTTGTGATATCAAAATGTCTCTACAATTCTTGTTGGTGGAACTATTCTTATTGCCTCAGTGTAACTGAAATTAGCTACATTCATTGTACTGGCAAAGTTTATCAAATACACCCACCGTTTGTGTTCAAGGCGATTATCTATTTCTTGTTTTCTACTGTTTGTGATGTTTATGGTGATAATGTCAATTGCACATGGAGTTCCTTATTTTGGTTGACATGGAGGTACTCATATCTGGCTTGAAAAATCTCGCTGATAGCAACAAGTTTAGAAAGATATCTCTGGGGGGTGATATGTTCTAACTTGTGACATCTATGAGATTTGGCCATATATGAATGCAGTGGTGAAAGCTTGGTACTGAGCTCATCTGCCAATTAATGGCATGGACTCTAAAGCCTCTGTGGTCTTGTGCAACCAGAAGAAAAGGAATGATCTTTTTGCCAAATCAAATAGTGTTTTCTTTTCACTCTTTTTCCTTATCTAATATTTCTGAACATTGAGACAAGAATTTCTGTTCTCACGTTCTATTGATGAACTGCCTTACAATAATGTGGTTTCTACTTTGCTTGCAGGTCTGCTTAGTGGTGAAGTTTGAGACCCCGCTGTCACTACAATACTATCTTTGTCTTTTGGAGATTGTGAATATAGAGTATAGGCCTAATGCAAGGGCAACGGAGTGCCATCGGATCCCTGCCAGAAACTTTGGGTTTTACTCATGGTTCAACATCGACTGATGGGGGTATAGATCAGCAGATATGTTGGAATAATTTGCGGAATCCTGCACAAAGTCGGCTACCAGATTATATGGTACCTTCTAATGAGACAACCATACAATTTCTTAGTCATGCAAACCAAGAAAGACAGAATGTAATTGGATGGAATTTAGGAGAATCCAGCTCCTCCAATACACAAAATAGTGTTAGTCGTAGTGAAAATACTACAATGAGTGCCTGTCCTGGGACTTCTCACTTCTCTGCTGAACAGCATTATGGGTCTTCCAATATTCTTTCATTGGGTGATGTTGAAATAAATTTGAATAACCAGTTAGCTGACAACACTTTATTTTCTCAAGCTTCTACTTCTAGCACTGTTCCAAATGAACTAAATAGGAGTGCTGGACATGAGGGGCATGATGGCGATGAAGATGACGACGATGACTGCCAAGTGATGGAGTGCACCCCAACATTCAAGTCTAATGGACCAGGAAAAGAACGGATGTCAACCGCCAGTACTTCTTCTGATCCCCTTGCTGGGACTTCTGCAACTAATGGGTTTCTGAGGGATGAAAGTGATGGCAGACCAGGCTGTACACTGGATGGTCGACGCATGGCTTGTAAGAGAAAAGCAGTTGAAGGACATCTGGGGCAATCTTCGGGAAGTGGAAGTCCAGATTATCTTCTAAACAGCTTATGGCGTTCTATACCTGCTCCAAATAATGTGACTGCAGGTGCTAATAGCCCTGCACCAACAGAAAGTAGAAGAAACATCAGTTTGCCAGTGCCGGGAAATCCAAGACTTGGGCTCGCCATGGGTGGCACCACTATGGAAGGTCCTGTTGCAGTGCCTGCTTCAAGAAGAGCAGAAAGTTACCGTAGAAATTTCAGGCTGAGGATCAATGGCTCTCATCAGCAAGTTCCTATTCCTGGTAATACGTTTCCTACTGTGGGTAATGATAGAAATGTTACCATGTCTGACTGGGACGCATTGAGGCTGCTTCCTAATGAGTCTTTGGATTCGAGGTCCGTGTCTGCTGCAGATAATGTAAATCCCCGAAGCCAACCAGTTGTGGGGCCGGTTCCTTCTCTGCGACGAAGTGCACAGAGGTGGGATTCATCAAGTTCAAGAGCTGGCAGTTCATCAAGTTATTCTGTTTTTGGTGAGAGGAATTCTGCAGCATATGAACAACCAAGCTCAAGAACTGTGCCCAGAAACATTTCGCAGCATCCAATGTTCATACCCGCTAGTGACTTGAGAAATTTGAACCAAAATCCTGTCAACTGGGGTTTAGCTGGTGGAAATATTTCCATTGCTGGAAATGTTGCATCTGCTTCTCGGAGTGGTCCTAACTCAGTAGCCCCTTCCTCTTCTCCTGGTTGGGTGGAACACAGAAATCCTCAGCAATATCCTCGACGACTCTCAGAATATGTTCGTAGATCTATGTTGTCTGCAGCTGTCAGTGAACCTGGAAGTCACAATGGTAACACTCCGCCACATTTGAGTTCTGCTGCCTCACAGGAGATGGGGCTTTCTGGCCATCCCGGGCATCGTCCATCAAGTTCGAGGTCAGCATTGTTGTTGGAGAGACAACTCGATGGTGCAATGGGAGTTCCATATTCCTGGAGGACTTTGGCTGCTGCCGGTGAAGGAAGAGGCAGGCTAGTTTCCGAGGTATGATACTGGGTTCATTATTGGTCCAATATTCTGTAATTTCTCATTTTGGCAATATAAGATCATGTTGTTCCTTCAAGGCTTTTTGCAGGTTCCATAAAATTCCTTTTTTTGGGGGGTGGGAGGCTGTTGCAGCACTCATTATTTAGAAGCTTGCTTACCTATAGGAAAAAAACTTTATAATGCATCTGAATTTAAGAATTGTGGAGCAACTACAAACTTGCTCAATTGTAAACGCATGTTCCTCCTCAAGTTACTCTTCCCCATTGATTTACGGTAGTCCTATGCCAAATCTTTTGCTCCCAGCTTATCTCTGAACCTTGAAGTTTAGATTTTTGGTATCCACTGTAAGATGCTCTTCTAGCCTTCTTGATATTGAATAATATACCCTAGTTCTATTGCTCCTGCCAAAAATAAGTTACTGCATGCTTGGCATTTGTCAGCATAAAACCTTTTGTGGCCTGTCTTTATTATCTCGCACATAAAGAGCTGAAGGATTCTATTGTGGTAAACGTACTTGTAAAGCTAAGGGTCATTTCCTGAACAAAGTACCGTTTTTTAATATCACCAAATTTTGGACATGCAAAATACTCCAAAAAGAGAAAGACCAACTAAATGTCTATTTGCCTTTTGGAATGTTTTTGTTAGAGTCAGCTTGATTTGAAAATTTGTTGTAAAAGCACAAGAATGAGAAAATATTGCATTATATATGTAAATTAATTTGCATGTTGTGATGCCTTCCATTCATTCTCAATTACTTACAGTTGTTTTCTTTTCATTTCAGCAGATTCGCAATGTATTGGATCTAATGCGCAGGGGAGAGAGCTTAAGATTTGAGGTTAGAATTCTTGAAGCCATTTGGATATGTTGATTAGTCTATACAAAATAGACAACTTAAATGTTCAATTGTCTAGGTTCATGTGTTTTTAAGTTATACTAGGTGCATGATCTTTTGTATTATCTAGGTATGACTTTATGCTATTGTGGTTTAGTTCATAGTATTTGTATGAAACCATTTATTAGGCCTGACCCTTTGTGTTCTTATAGTGGACTTCCAATATATTAGTAGTGTGCTTAATTTAAGTCTATACCCCTCTTCCATCCTCTTTGTGCCTTGTGATCATATCAAGGACGCCTCCTTATATTCCTATATACGGTTCCGTAAGTTATTTGAAATAGATTTTGATTTTATCGGCTTCCGTATTCCAGATTCCTTTGTCTAATTTGCTTTTGCACTGGTGGATATGTTTCTTTAGATTTCCTTAATAACCTAGTGTGGGTATTGGTACAAAATCACGAGCATTGTTACAAATTGATAAAAGTTTTCTTCGGTTTTCCGTGATATATTTTCCTGATGGGACATGAAGAGGATAGGAATGATAACCTACAGTATCTAAAATTGATTAGCTTATAAGATCCGAGTATTTTGAAATTAAAATCTTCCTTGTATTCCAGGACGTTATGATCCTTGATCAGTCAGGGTTCTTTGGGATGGTGGATATTCAGGATCGCCATCGCGATATGCGTCTTGATGTTGATAACATGTCCTATGAGGTTAGTACAGGGAACATAACTACATTTTCACATCTATGAAAGACATTCTAAATTGTCTGCCTGTGTTGTATTTACAGGAATTACTTGCGCTTGAGGAGCGCATCGGGAATGTCTGCACTGGGCTGACTGAAGAAACCATTTTGAATCGTCTGAAGCAACGGAAGCATGTACGCATTAGAACAGAAGAAACCAAGGATGCTGAGCCATGCTGTATTTGTCAGGTACAAAACTCAATACTTATTCTACTTCGAGTCAGATCACCGTATGCTGGAGATCTAATTTTAGTTCACCTTAAGAGTGAGGAGTCTTAATTTGTTTATTACAATTTGCAGGAAGAATACAAGGATGGTGAGGATCTTGGGAAGCTGGATTGTGGCCATGATTTTCATGCCAACTGCGTTAAACAATGGCTCATGCAGAAGAATTTGTGCCCAATTTGCAAAACAACAGGACTCAATACTTCAGGAAAGCATTGATCCATGGAAGTTGGATGTTCCGGTTGGGCCATGGAAGGTTGACACAAAGCGTGTCTACGCGTTTGGTCCATGAGTTCATTTTGAGAAAGATCTATGTATTTTTCTCATTAATTTTATTGTGACCTCTGCTTAGAGGAGTTATTTTAGAGATAGAAGAAGCACTAGCTGCAATTAGGGGCATTAGGCAAGAGTTACATTATTTGGTTGTTTGGAAATTTACAATCTAACTTTCCAATTTATTGATACCTTTGAATTTTTTTGGTTAATTTTCCTATCCTCTCTTCCTATTTCATGCATTAGAGTACGTATCTACCATCGGAAACAATCTCTTTATCCCACAAATGTAGACGTAAGGTTGTATGCATATATCGTACCCTTTCCAGATCCAATTTGTGGGATTACATTGGAAGGTGCATCTAATCCTTTCTAGATCCTCATTCGTGGAATCATACAATTACAGGGCATGTTACCTAGCATTGCACTATTGCGATCTATGTTGTGCATTTTTTGACGAAAGGGTGTAAATAGACTCTTTTTGAACAAAGGATAAGTTTGACCAAGGGTTGTCAATTGACTTTCATGCCCTCTGTCCATTTTTACCCTAAGGGTGATTGAGCTAGTGTAACACGTGCAGAGTTACTTAACACTGCACTATTGCGATCTATATTGTGTATTTTTTAACAAAGGGGTGGTAATTGCCTCTTTTTGAACAAAGGATAGGTTTGACTAAGGGATGTCAATTGACTCTAACGTTCCTTCATTCATTTTTATTTTAAGGATGACTAAGTTGGTGCAACACGTATATGGATACCTCAAAGCACTACAAAGTAGAGTAGTAATTATGTTCTTTTAAAGTCATAAATCACTTTAAAGGTGAGATTGTTGGGGCAAGTGCGCATCTGATAGCAGAGTAGTTGGGTTAGTTGGGAGAAAAAAGATAAGAGAGACGTAACGCATTCTTTTATTCCCATTATACATAATTGATAATACTAATTTATTAAAGATTTGTAAGTGGTAACAAAAGCATACAATTGGTAGCCAATTTGATATTTTAGTTCAGATATTGAAAATATATAAAGGGTAGACAGATGGCTAGCAAAAACAAGCATTTAACTATATGGCCACTTGTTTGAATTCAAACTAAAAACTAAATATATAGATTAATTGGTGACAAAAGAATGTTGACAATACCCTTCTCTTTTTTCTGCTCATTATGAACAATGACACTCAACTATATGTCAAACAGCTCAAATCCATAATTATATACCTAAATAGACCATAGACTATAGAACCATTGCACCAAGTCCCAACCAACATCATTCGACTATGCAGTGTAGTCTTATCAGTGAGGTCTGAGGGTTAGATACACAATTCTATTCCTATGTTATGATAGTAGAGAGTTTATTATCGAAATCAAGTATTGAAAAAAAGTACAATAGTAAAAAAGACATGCTAAAAACAAAAGGAGAAGAGAACAGTAACGATAGCAAATAATATAGTAATTGAGACAATAAAATTTGAATATTAATTATAATAAAATAATGAAATAAAAAAAAAGAAAGGCCACCGACCTCGGGAAGATAACTTGGTTGTTTAAATAAATAATTTTTTTCCAGTTATTATGGCATCTAAATGGATAAGGTTATCAAGAAGAAAGGTGGACTGATGCATTCACTTAAATCATACTCCCTCCGTCCCTATTTAGTTGTCCACTTT
>NW_006239109.1:256056-258939 GCF_000226075.1 Solanum tuberosum
TTTAGTTGTCCACTTTAGAAATGACACACAGGTTAAGGCAACAATGATTAGCATAGTGAAGTTACAATTTTACCCTTATAGTACAATTTACAATTCCAAAATAAATTCACTCAAGATAACTAATCAATGATGGAAAGTTCATAAATTTATTTACTTTATTTATGACAAGTTTTCATAATAGGAAAATATTTGTTGTCCTTTCTTGATTTGTCAAAATGGACAACTAAAAGAGGAAATAGGGACAACTAAATAGGGACGGAGGGAGTATTCAATTCAATTTTGGGTTGCTGACTAAAATCCAAAGAGATCATTATTCTGGCAGAAAATCTACATGGATCTTTTGTATGTTTTCTCCAACTACTTCCTAACACAATCTTGATATTTAAAAAAAAAAATATGTAATCAATTTTATGTTATGCACAAAGAAGAGTAGACTTCACTAGTTGTTACTTGATTTTTTCAGTATTATTTGGTATATTCTCTATTTCAATCAACATAAGAAGTATGTCTATGAATTTGTTACGTAAAAAATATAGATAACCGTGGAATTAGTTGATTTATATTGCCATCTTCCTTTGATAAGATGATTGTGATGTCAAATTTCTTCCCTCTAATCAAAGATTTTAGATTTGAACTATTTTTTGAAGAACCTTTTGATAGGAGAATTATACTCTCTTTATAGACATACATGACACAAATACAAATCAGTTACATTGATATATTTCAAATAGAACTCCCTTTGTCCCAATTTATGTGACACAATTTCCTTTTTAGTAAGATTCAAAGAAAATAACACATTTGTATATTTAGTACTAATAATTGAACTTTAAAATGCTCACTTTATTTCTAATGAGATGATTTATAGCCACAAGTTTCAAAAAATTGTCTTTCTTTCTTAAATTTCATATCAAATCAAACAATATCACATAAATTGAAACGAAGATCGTATATACTTGAATTTTAAAAAAAAGGTCAACGTATGGGATACTTTTAATAGGCATCTAATAATTTACTATGATTTCATGTTCCTTATTCTTGTTTTCTACTATTTCTCATCACCTTCTAAGAGTCCAATTTCCAAATTAAACATAAATAAAAACAAAAAGGGGACTTAAGTGGTACAAATGAAACTATTGGGTTTTGCGTTACCTATTCTCATACTCCAAGGAGGTGATTTGTAATTTAGTAATCTATCGGGACGCTAAACGTATTATCCTTCATAAATCAGGTGATAAATTCAAATTAAGCAATTTTCAAAACAAAATAAATCACGCAATTAAGGCGGGAGAAGATGAACTAATCACCCATCTCTACATAAAGTGTGTCCTCCATAGTCCAACTTTTGTTCTAACTGAAAACTCAAAAAACCCAAAGCAACACGCATACGATTCTTTTGCGTTTTCTGCAGATGATCATTTTGTGATGGTGGTTATTGTCAATGGCGGATCCGTACAGAACGAACCCTCACGCTGCTTCATCTCTCGAATCCGAAGATATGTCTTCCTTTTTTCTTAATTTTCTTCAAGGTACGTCCGCTTCCGCTTCTGCGACTGCTGCGGCTGGTTTTTATAACCGATCGGTACCGGTGCCGGTGGCTGAGTCATCTTCTAGCCTCAATTTCTCCGATCCCGGCCGATTTTATGCTGCCGAGTTCAAGGAAGGCGTTGAGAATGTGTTTGCTTCTGCTGGCCTCGGGGATTGTGACGGTATGAATTCAGCTAATAGGAGAGAGTTTTTGGAAGATGATAAGGTTGATAACTTTGGTTTCAGTAGCGAGGTGAGGTTTTTTTGTTTATTCTGTACAAATAGAACTTGCTAGTTCTGCAAATTTCACTTTCATTTTCCTTTTTATGTTTAAATGATTCTCGTAAAATTTGTAAATTTCATTTACTCTGATTTTACAATCTGTTCAGGAGTGTGATGGACTTGACATGCCATCTGATCCGACTCATCCACGTTCCTCAAAGAGGAGTAGATCTGCTGAAGTTCATAATTTGTCCGAGAAGGTTCGCTTCAATTTTGAATCTTATATTTGATGGTTTTCATCCTAAAAGTACATCTACCTATTTTATACATGATTAATTTTTGTGTGACAGAGGAGGAGGAGTAAGATCAACGAGAAACTGAAAGCATTGCAGAACCTAATTCCGAATTCTAACAAAGTATTCTTCAACATCTCAGCCTTTGAGCATCATTATATTTATTGGTTTTTCTTTGCTATCATAATTGAGTTTTGTTTATTTCACAGACTGACAAGGCATCTATGCTTGATGAAGCCATTGAATATCTGAAGCAACTTCAACTGCAAGTTCAGGTTAAACTTCTTGCTACTCCTCTTTGACTACTTCTAGTTGCTCGTAGTCTAGTAGATGCTATATGTTTTCAAACACGTTAAAAGAACATCTTGATAGGATTATGGCAGTGATGGCTCAACAGGAGTAGGTAATAAAGGTGTATCGTGTATGTATAATGTTAAGGAAAGTTAGTAACATATTCTAATTCTTACAGCGGAGCACAAAGTCACGGAATAAATACACTTATTTTTAAGTGAATATCTTTATTGGAAATTGAAAGTATAACACCATCTTTCTCTCTTATATCTGCCTATTGCATGTTCAATTTTTATAAAAGTGTTCTTTGGTTGATCAATCATATTTTTTGGTGGTTGTTCTTGACAAAGGTCTTTGTTTGCTAGTGATATTACTGTAAATGCATGCCATTAACCTGAAGGAAGAGTATTAATATCAATGTAGGGATTCATATGTACTTTACTGACTTCTTTGAGAACTAATTGAACCCTCATTAGTTTGAATCGTCTCATTCAAACATTTATGTCTGTAAAAAGAGAACATTTTTATTTATGTTTTGTGTTCTATATCCCAC
>NW_006239109.1:259090-271285 GCF_000226075.1 Solanum tuberosum
CAAAAAAAAAAAAAAGTTTGGGATTTTTTTTGAAAACCCCCCCCCCCCCCACACACACACACACACACTACAGGCTAGATTACTATAACCCCCTCCTTCGAAATTAATGACACCTTTTTATATTTGAAAACTTTTAATTTTAAATTTTCCATTTCTCTTACTGCACAAAAATATCATTGTATGTTTATGATCATAAGATCCAACAGTACTTTAGATATGTGGCATCCCCCCCCCCCCCCCCCCCCCCCCCCGCCCCCCACCCCCCCACATATGCCCACAATGCCATATAAAGTGAAATGGAGGGAGAATTATCTTTTAAAAATCTTGCAAGTGAAAAATCAATAGCAGTGAGACGAGGTCGAGACCTCCAACTGGTCCCATACAATGTAAATTTGTGTGTAGCACCTCTTGTAAAAGTTTAAGCCATTAGAGAATGAACACTTAAATTTATTTAAAGTGGTCTTCTACATGAGTCAAAAGCAAAAGGCATACATAATACTTTGATGCATTTTGTATTCTATCCACTTTTGGAGAGTTTTATGTTTTAGGTGTGAGTCTATTATCATTGAAATACTTCCACAATGTCACGACTTTGCTCTTGCTAGTATCATTGTCCTCTCTCTGACTGGTAAAATAAATGAACAGGGGCAGTGGAGCTTTGAAAAATCAAATCAGAATATGAAAAAGGAAAATAAAATAAAATAAAGAACATATTAATCTTAAATTGCATTTCTCTCAGCTGGATGCTATCACTGCTTCATGTGACAGAAATTAAATACTAGTCTCAACTCTTTAGATTAGTCAAAAACAGGTGCAGAAAGTTTATGTAGGTATCTTCCACAAAATGGAATGGAATGGAAAAGGTTGATGTGTGTATTTCTGTGGTTATGTAACACATTGTCTAGACAAGTATGGCACACACAACTTTGAAATATGATGTTACAGGCCTCATCATCTTCAGTTTTTTATAACTGTTGACACCCCAAAAGAAGCTAAATGAAATGGAGTGCTTTTGGTTTGGAGCCTTTCTTTAAATCCTTGGAGTTCTGAGTTGAGCTAGTAGGTAACGCTAAAGAGGTGAAAAACTAGTTGCTACTAGTCTACTAGGTTATGGAGTAGTGGGATAAGCTAAGAGAAAGTATGTATTGGTCTGGCATGAACATTCATTATGTTTCTTACTTTTGGGAGTATCATGGCCTGAAGTAGGTTAGAGGAAAAGGGATTGAATTGAGAAGTGTAAATGAAGAAGAAAAACCTCTCTTATATTCAAGAATTGTTTCGTATACAGTTTGAGATGAAGCACCCCTCTAAGTTCACTAGTTTCTTATTGCTCCTTTAGTTTGAATAGATCCATTTTAAACTGTTTTTTAGTAAATCTCATGCTATTAGCCATTTCTCTACCTTGCAATGAGCATTGCTTTGGCTTTAAGCTTAACATTTTTATTGTGTAACAACAAATTTTGTGCTTGAAAAAATAATCAAAGGTAGAAAATATTGCGATAAGTGTAGTATTTTATTTCAACTGTAGTGAATCTTGGTGATTCCTCGGATTTTTTTTCCAGAAATAAAATCAAGAGCCTCCTTTATACAATTCGGGCATTTCATAAAGAAACAAGTTTGCTTATCTCACTTTGATAGATTTGATCTTGACTTGTATAGAATTCAAGGGCTTCTTGTTATGAAACTGTCCCTCTTATGGGTTATAGTGACCCCTATTTATAATAAAAGGGATTCCATATGTGGAACATTCACAGATAAAAGTTAAGATATAACATATAAAAGAAATGGAGAAGATGATGTGAATTGTGCGAAGTGATATGCTCCATCCTTTAAATCTCACCAAGGTTTTCAGTCATTGTCTGATTTGTAGAGTCAGTTGATGAATTTACTTTATAGTCTTATCTGTAATGTGGTTTCTTTCGGTTTCCCCCTTATAATATGTATTATTAAAACTTTTATGATTAGATGATTTCAGATAGGAAACCTCCTGAAATCCGGATGGATGCAAGTTTCCTCTCATACTCTTGCTAATTTGAATAGTTAGCTGTTCCTCTTATGATTTATTTACGAAAATGGTAATCTTTTGGTATAATCATCAAATCCCCTTGACGTTTTTGATCACATAGAAGACGAGGGCACTTCTGATGCATGTGAGTAGTTTGCATATATTGTGGCTCTTGAAATTGAGAAGTGCAAAAAATCTTATAATTACTTTTAATTTCATATAGTTGCGGAGAATAGGAAAATAGCTTAATAGTTCACTTGATATAATGGATCAACAACATACCAAAATTTAATCTAGTAAATGAAAAGTACAGTGGTTCTTGCAAAACCCAAAGAAAATACTCCTCACTGTGTCATCCATCTCAAAGATCTAATGTGTTAACTTTCTCTCTTTCTGGGCTGTTGATGTTTGATGTTTGATGTCGATGACATGTAGTCATAAGCTATGACTAGTATGAAGTGACTTTCTGAGATCTAAGCACATGTGGATTATGATGAAGTCACTACTAGTTCATATCTGCCACTGTCCTCTTTAAAATTGCATAATAGAAACTTTCCGTTTGTCTCCTTTCTTTGGGTTTACAGATGCTTACCTTGAGGAATGGATTGAGTTTATACCCAGGATATGTTCCTGGGTCTTTGCAGTCGGTGCAACTCCCATCTGGTAATGAATTTGATGGGAGAAGTTTTATGCTGAGTGCAAATGGAGGAGCTACACTTCCTGTGAATCGAGAAATGCCACAGACTGCATTTGAAATTTCCAATCAGAATCCATCAGGCAAACCAACAATAACCTCACATAACACAGAAAACGCTGTAGCTTTAGAAACTACAATTCAGAATCATTATGGAGTTCTTAACCATTTAGCATCTTCTAAGGTAATCTGCTTGTAGTATTTCATTGAGATCTCTTAAGTTAAAAGCTAAAGCAATTCTCTTACTTATTCAGGACATGTGCCGAGACAATACACTATCAAGATTGCATATAGATATGAGTTGCTCTGGAAACAATTCATCATCAGGAGTGTCGTCTTAACCAAAATTTCACAGGATCAAATATTTGAGGAGTTGGTGTAGATGGAATTAACTATTGATACTGTGAAACTCCAATTGTTTGTACATCTCCTAAGTTAAATATTTGCCTCATGGTCCTGAGATGCACTGATCCTTGATTGTTATGCTCGATGAGCACGAACAGAACTGTGCTTTTGTAACTGTTGAAACTTGGACTTGACAAAATAACTAGTGTTGGAAAAATAACTGTTCAAACTTTTAGATACTTTTAGTGTACAGCGTTCGAGTTCTTACAGCAACTTGAAAATGAAAAATATGCTACTGTCTTGAATAGATGTCGTTTCTGGATAATTTCAGAATCTCAGATGTCTTGCTATGGAAAGTTTTTCCATCTTCCTGGAGGATCAATAGTGTTCCCACTTACCTCTATCGTGACTCGAACAGGTACATAAATATCTGGTACCATTCTCTTCTATAATTATGATGAATGGATTTGAATTGTATACTTTTACAGTGAGGGTACCACTTTTACTCAGACGGACATATTTATTTGTCTTCAATATATATTACTATAAATAAACAGTGTATACTAAACTGTAAGGCCTGAACTATGTATAACTCTTTTTATAGAAAGGTCTATTTCCCTTGATTGAACTTTTCAGTTAATGGAATCCGCCACAAAATTTACTTTTTTCCCAATATAAGCATTGGATGTAGCATCTTCTACTATAAAATAAGGAGTAATTGAAAAAATAATCAAAATAAAGGTCCACTAACAATAATATTAATGAATATAAAGATAAGCATAAATTGAACTAGATCACCCACTCCACAACATTCTCTTTTAATCATTTCTCAACTCTTTAATTATCAAAAAAGAAACTAAAAGTGACACAACTATTATCAAAGTGGGAAATTGAGAAAAAGGTGGTATCAAGCTCAATTAAAATGAAGCTAAAGTATCCACCAACCATCTTTAAATGAAATATCTAACCAAACAATCCAACAAAAAAGTATAAGAAAAGAAGACAGATAAAAACTACTTTTTCCGTCTCAAAATAAGATTTATCTTGAAAAAATATATCTCATATCATAAAATTAATATATATTTCTAATTATACCCTATACTTTTATCTTCTTAATGAACTTGATTATTGCTAAATTATGCTTATTTAAGACGAAGACAGCAATAAAAAGGCACAAATCAATCAATAAAGAAATGCCACCAACTATACCATTTACTATATGGTTACGTCCATTAATAGCTTCATACTTGTATAGATACTAATACACGTTTCTTAATGAATGTCACAATAAAGTAAGCTAATCAAGAATCCAGTGGGGGCAATTTTCTCCATTTCTACCAGTCCTATCATTACAGCTCCCCCCCACCCACCCCCAATCTCCATGGTCCCAAAACTCCCTCTCAGCTTAGCTCCAAAGATGACTTGTACTGTAACAAGCCACTGTCTCTACCATCAACACTAGAGTCCATAGTCCCCACCATAGTGCCACATGCATTATCCCATTACCATATAATACTTTGTCTTGCTCCTCCAACGGTTCTTTGTTAATCAACGCCCAATTCTTCTTCCCGGAGCTGGAGGAGAAGAAGAAGAGGGAATTATACTATGTCGGGGTTTCTGACTGATGAACTTTCCAAAAGAACTTCAATTTTTGGTTTACGTTTATGGGTTGTTTTGGGTATTTGTGTAGGAGCTGCAATTGTGCTTGTTCTGTTTCTTATCTCACTATGGTTCACTTCCAAACGTAGCACTAGTAAAATGACCCTTTCAGTTTCAGCTAAGAAAAACCCCAATATCCCTAAAGTATCCAAGGAAATTCAGGAAATCCGAATCGACCCAATTCGGACTCTGCCGGAAAACCCGAAATTACTACCTGCTCCGATACCGGAACCTGATTCTTTCGAGGAGAAAACCCAGAATTCCGATGATTATCAGAGAACACTCATTGAGATCGGAAAGGGTGAGAAGATTGCCCATCCGGGTCGGGTTGGGCAAGGTGGCGGGTCTAGTCATGGTAGTGAGGAAGCTCGGTCTAATGAGCAGGCTATCATTGCTGTGCCGGAGGTTTCGTATTTGGGGTGGGGTCATTGGTATACACTGAGAGAGCTTGAAATTTCAACAAATTATTTTGCTGAGGAAAATGTGATTGGTGAAGGTGGGTATGGAATTGTTTACCGTGGAGTTATGGAAGATAACAGTAAAGTTGCTGTTAAGAATTTGCTCAATAACAGGTGCACTATTCAAAGTTCTTTCCTTTTCTGTGAATTGGTTATATATTGATAACATAATGTTTCAAATATGTTTATGATTCTTGCATGTGTCTTGACATGTCATTAATGTAAAGTATGCTTTTAAGTAATATGGCGTTGTTCATGTGTTAAATGTGGTATCTTTTGGGTTTTGGGGCTTAATTACTTACATAATAGGATTAACAACAACAGCATACCCAGTGTAATTCCACAAGTGGGGTCTGGGGAGGGTAGAGTATACACGAATTTTTCTCCTACCTTGTAGAGATAGAGAGGCTTTTTCTGATAGACCCTCGGTTTAAAAAGCATAGTAAAGCAGTTTGAAGAAGGGAATAGAGAAAAGAAAGCAGTAATTATAGGATTAGTTTATGAAAAAAGCTGTACCTTTTGTTCTGTCTACAGGTTTATATATGTAGTTTTATTTTCAGGGGTCAAGCAGAGAGGGAGTTTAAGGTTGAAGTTGAAGCAATTGGTCGGGTTCGGCACAAGAATTTGGTGAGGTTACTTGGTTACTGTGCTGAGGGTGCTCACAGGTAATTCAGTTTCAGTTGTCTGCAGCTTAATACTGTCAGCTATAGTATTATGGTGGTGATTGTCTTTTAGGATATTTTTGACCTGTAATTATTCTGGAGATTCTGCTTTTGAGCTTGAGTTGGGATGAATTACTCAATACGGTCAATATGCTATTTCAGGATGCTTGTGTATGAGTATGTGGACAATGGGAACTTGGAACAGTGGCTCCATGGAGATGTAGGGCCTTGCAGTCCTCTTACATGGGAAATTAGAATGGATATCATTCTTGGAACAGCTAAAGGGTATACAACTGCTAATTTTTTTTGTTAACCTTTTTTTTTTGAGCGGTAATTGTTTTTGTACTTTGTGTTAAAGGGAGTAACTAATGCTTGGTGAGTCTTACAGGTTAACCTATCTTCATGAGGGCCTTGAACCCAAGGTTGTTCACCGTGACATCAAATCAAGCAATATTTTGCTTGATAAGCAGTGGAGTCCGAAAGTGTCAGACTTTGGCTTGGCAAAGCTTTTGGGTGCTGAGAAGAGCTACATTACTACTCGGGTTATGGGAACATTCGGGTTAGTGCTTGACATTTCAAAACCCACTATCATTGTTTTGTTGCTAATATTGAGTTGCTCTTGGAAAATATATTGCTGATGACCCCTTTTTTATCAGTTACGTTGCTCCGGAATATGCTAGCACTGGCATGTTGAATGAGAGAAGTGATGTGTATAGTTTTGGAATTCTTATTATGGAAATCATTTCTGGAAGGAATCCGGTGGATTACAGCCGTCCTCCTGGAGAGGTTTGTCTCATATGATCAATGTTAGTTCCTAGTTTCAGGAAACCTCTTTAATATTTATTCCAGTTTTGTTCTGACTCTGCTTAGTCAATCCGGCTCACAGGTAACTCTGGTTGATTGGCTTAAAATAATGGTTTCAAACCGGAATGCCGAGGGCGTTGTGGATCCCAAGATACCTGAGAAGCCTTCTTCAAGAGCCCTGAAACGTGTTCTTTTGGTAGCATTACGCTGTGTTGACCCCAATGCTCAGAAGAGGCCAAAAATGGGACAAGTAATACACATGCTTGAAGCTGATGACTTTCCCTTTCGTGATGTAAGCTCTTGTTTTCCTCCAGGCCCTTGAATTTAATGTCACATTGATTAGTCACGAGAGTCGACCGCTAAGAATGCATTTGGGGTAATGGAATGATGTGAACTGAATCTAAGACTTAATTTGGATGTAATTGCGCTGTTAGCTAAAATGTAGTCACGAGTATCTCTTTTCTAAATGATCACTTAATGCATGATATGACATGAAGATATATCCTGTTGGAATTATGTTTGTTACACCATAAATTAGATCACATTAATGAACCTCCTTACGTACCCTATTACCAACTACCAAGCACATGGACTGCTTTGAATATGTTGTAATGTGCTGGTGAGATCTGATCAAAGTTGTGATGTCTATTTTATTACATCATGGACCAACACTGTTATATTTTTGCATAGTGCTTGTGTTAATTAGTACAAGGATCATCTCATCAGTTTCCTATCAATACCCTTACTTGGTTTTCATTCACTTCCTCTGAATAACTGTGGCATTGATACAGGAGCGACGGGCTTCAAGGGAGCATGGTGGTCGTTTATATCGTGATGGTGCTAAAGAGAGGTTAATGGACAAGCGTGTAATTGAATCAGGTGATAGCAGTGGATATGAAAGTAGTGTGCAAACCAACTGGTCTTTGGTCAAGAAACAAGAAACCGATGATGAGCATTAGCAGCACCAACAACAAGGTCAATTCCAACCCCGTTGTTTCGTCTGTCATTCATTTGGAGCTAGCACATGTAAATATCATTCACTTAACTTCTGCATTTTCAGTTAATTCAGCAGTCTTGATAGGTTTTGTAGCATAGCCCTTGTTATTAGTGTATGTAATTGCCTTCAGGCTTGCTTTGAACATAACTGTTATTTTACCAGTGAAAGGACATGATTTTATTGTATTGCATTTACCACAAACGAGTTTAACTTTTGTGCACTGACAATATCCTTTTATTACTACATCGTGTTAAAATAACCTACTAACTGTCTACCGTAATCCTAATGTGGTAACTTAAAAAGTGCACTAAATAACCTGCATTATATGGATTTTACCAGGATTAGAAAAGAAAAGGTACATCTTTTTGGGAGGGACATCAGATGGAGACATTTTCTTGTGGACAGATAATGTCACCGACAGAAAGCTACATTCAATAAAAAGAAGATTCTTGAACAATTAACAACTGAAATTAGTCAAAATGTACGACCAAAACAGTTGATTTTTCCTTAATCAGACGAAGGTTAACACAAATGTTCTTTTTGGTGATTTGGGTTCTGAGGTAGGGTCTGATTGAAATGTTTCATGGGATGCCTACTGTAATGGCGGACCGTCCCGGCCTTTACGCTATTATAGTGTGATGTGAGTGGTTCAAATTTGTTGAATCTTTCTCAATCATCTTAGCTGGAACTTTTTTACTAAGAGAATTTAAAATATTACTTAACAAGGGAAACCCGCAGCCGCTACCCTTTAGGTGCGCACAGGGTAAAACCTCCGCTCCTATGCAATAACTCGCAAATCACATAGGATAGGTAACCCGCATTAGGCAAGCCCGGTGCAACGAGCTCGACCCAGAAGCAAACCCCTTGCTTTTGCTGGCAAGGGGTTTCGAATTTGAGACCTCCAACATGGAAGTCCCAAGCCCAAACCACTGGCCACCCCGATATAATATTTCCGCAAATGAAATGCTAATTAATTCTCCTTGAACAAAGGTGGCTCCGCCACTAGGAGTGTCCCTACGAGCACTAAAGTCTTGAGTATGCTACAAATTACAAAAGGAGGAAATGAGGTAGGTGTCCTTTGTATTTGGCAGCTACTATAGATGATCCTTTTGACAGCTAGAGATTTGAGATTTTGGACCCATCAATTTAATTATGTTTTCTAGTTTTGTCATGATGTAGAAAATAGTCGTTATGTTTTATAAGTTATTTAAGATGTTTATTTGTTTTCAACAACTTTAATTTGGTGTAATACATGACCAAACATTTAGGGGCGCCTCCAACCAAACAGTCCTATCTTGACTTTCTGAACAGTTCTGCATGTGAAAATGTGAATGGGAAAATTCTCTTCCACTGTTTGGTTTTGTCAAAAGAGAGAAGAAAATGGAGGGAGTAAAGAATATTATAAAGAATAAATCGAGAGTGCGGTTAGATAAACGTTATTCTTCTATTCATTAGAGATCTCATGTTTAAATTCCTAGAATTGAAAAAGTAATACATTCGCACTATGCTATTTTATAAAAACAAATATACAAAACGAAATTGAAGGGATCAAAACTTAAATAGAGATCTCAGTCTCGAACATTCTTTCTTGTTCTTACATATCTACAACACAAAAAAAATTCTTTTGCATCTCTCTCTCTTGATGAAACAACACATGCAAAGTGAATCATTTTGCTGCTTTGTTCCTTCTTTTCACTTTTCCTTTTTTCCTAAAGAAAGGCCCAAATTGTTACATAGAATAGAAACTAGCTAGAGCTAGTACCTAGTAGTATCATTGCCAGAGTAAGAATTAAAGGAGCTTACTAGTGGCCATAAACAAAAATAATTTGAGCAGGAATTTTTAGACTACGAATTTAGTGGTTCTTCTGATATATGATTAAGTACATTTAACCTTCAATTATATGAACCGTTTATTCTTCGACCATTTATATAGGAAAAAGAGTTATATTTAGACTATTGCGAGAACAAATGTTAGCTTCGAATATGAAGTAACTAGCCGTAAGAAAATTTACAATCAACAATTCACGTAAGGTTAAATATGTTTAGAAAAATATTATATGGACCAAAATCAAAATTTGGTGATTTATTGTGAAAAGGTTTAACTTTACCCTTTGTACTCGTTCATAACTTCCTCATTATAGTTTTGGTTTGGCTCCAAATTGCATTCAACAAAGCCTTTTGATGTTGACTTTCCACTTGATTGACAAATAGTGAATTACAAAGGAAT
The DNA here is from genome assembly GCF_000226075.1 of Solanum tuberosum. Classification (NCBI taxonomy): domain Eukaryota; kingdom Viridiplantae; phylum Streptophyta; class Magnoliopsida; order Solanales; family Solanaceae; genus Solanum; species Solanum tuberosum. The sequence continues at coordinate 268,942 of NW_006239109.1, forward strand.
GTCACATCCCATAAGTTTTCTACTTGGGTCCATTTTTATTAGCATAATGGACAACATCCCTTGCAATATTTCCAGACAAAAAAAGCATTAAAATAGCAATAGGTACAAATTGAAAGGTTCTTTATTAGCCAATTGTCAAATTATATATCTTGTTAGCATATGCTTGAAGTTTTATGGAGACATTTCAAGAACTAGTAAAGATAAAAGGAACATAACTATCTTGGAAATAACAAAATAAACCGGCCAAGAAAGTGAACAATGATTAGATGGAGGATTATGCCAATAAGATACCTATACAAATAAAACAAAACAAAATGGTCTAATCCAACTTAAGAATAAACCCCAAAAGCTTAACAATGCACCATGTCATTAGTTATATATATGTGCATACTAGAACAGATAAAGAAAGTAACACAAGAAATTGAGTTTTGAAGCAAAAAAAGTGAATCCAAAAATGGGATTCTTATTGTTCTTATTGTTCCTCTTAGCTAATTCAGCCTCAGGAAAAAGAACCACTTACATTATCCATATGGATAAGTCATTCATGCCTAAGGCTTTTACTAGTCATGAGCAATGGCACTCTTCAATTCTTGAAACTGTCAACTTGAAAGATACAGCAAGTGCAAGTTCTACCAAGCCGACTAGGCTTCTTTATTCGTATGACAATGCATTTCATGGATTTAGTGCTGTTATGTCTGAGGATGAACTGCAAGTTCTTGAAAAGTTTCCTGGTTTTGTGTCGGCTTATGCTGATAAAAAGGTCACTCTTGACACTACTCATACGTTTGAGTTTCTCGGTCTGAATCCTGAGTCAGGACTATGGCCAGCTTCTCATTATGGCGAGGATGTGATTGTTGGTGTCATTGATACTGGAGTATGGCCAGAGAGTCAGAGTTATAAGGATGATGGGATGACTGAAATTCCGTCAAGGTGGAAGGGTATATGTGAGCCTGGACAAGAATTTAATGCTTCAATGTGTAACAATAAGTTAATTGGTGTACGATACTTCAACAAAGGAGTTAAAGCTGCAAATCCTAATATTACAATTAGTATGAATTCAGGCAGGGATACACAAGGTCATGGCACGCATACTTCATCAACTGTTGGTGGAAACTATGTCGAGGGTGCTTCATTTTTTGGCTATGCAACTGGCACAGCAAGAGGAGTCGCTCCACGTGCTAGACTTGCTATGTATAAGGTAATTTTTGATGAAGGACTCTTCGCTTCTGATGTGCTTGCTGGTATGGATCAAGCTGTTGCTGATGGTGTCGATGTGATATCCATCTCTATGGGATTTGATAATGTTCCATTGTATGAAGACCCTATTGCCATAGCTTCATTTGGTGCTATGGAGAAAGGCGTTCTTGTTTCCGCTTCAGCAGGAAATGCAGGTGTCACTCCTGGAATACTCCACAATGGAATCCCCTGGCTCTTGACTACTGCTGCTGGCTCTATTGATCGTGTCCTTTCTGGAAAATTGACTCTTGGAAATGGACAAGTGATCACTGGATGGTCAATGTACCCTGTTAGCGCCCTTGTCAACGAGTTCCCACTTATCTACAACGAGTCAATATCGAGTTGCAATTCAACTTCCCTATCCAGCTTCAATTATGGAATCATCATATGTTGTTTCCGCTTCAGCAGGAAATGCAGGTGTCACTCCTGGAATACTCCACAATGGAATCCCCTGGCTCTTGACTACTGCTGCTGGCTCTATTGATCGCGTCCTCTCAGGAAAATTGACTCTTGGAAATGGACAAGTGATCACTGGATGGTCAATGTACCCTGTTAGCGCCCTTGTCAACGAGTTCCCACTTATCTACAACGAGTCAATATCGAGTTGCAATTCAACTTCCTTATCCAGCTTCAATTATGGAATCATCATATGTGAAAATGGACATTTCCTTGATCAAATAAATACCATTGCTGAATCCTCTGCCCCTGCTGCTATATACATCTCTGACGATCCAAGAATTTTCCAGAGAGAAGAATTTGCATATCCTGGTGTTGTTATCAGTCCTGAAGATGGTGCAGCTGTGATCAGTTATGCTAAATCTGGTGCCAATCCTGTTGCCAGCATTAGCTTCCAACAGACATTTGTGAGATCAACACCAGCACCCGTCGTTGCAACTTACACATCACGAGGTCCTTCACCGAGCTATCAAGGAATCTTGAAGCCAGACATAATGGCACCAGGGTCATTAGTCTTAGCATCCTGGATTCCTAATAGTTATACAGTTTCGATATATCCAGATATCGGATTGAGCAGTGAATTCGCGATGGTTTCAGGAACATCCATGGCTTGTCCACATTCCTCTGGCATTGCTGCACTTCTTAAAGGCGC
>NW_006239109.1:271528-314433 GCF_000226075.1 Solanum tuberosum
TCAAGCAAATTTTGACAATCACAAGATCATCAACCTACACTTGTCAAAATGCATCTTCTGATCTTAACTACCCATCATTCATCGCGCTATACACAAATGAAACTACAGCAACACTGAGTCAAAAGTTCGTTAGGACAGTGACAAATGTTGGCAATGGTCCTGCTAACTATTCTATTAATATGGTCGTGCCATCAAACACAAACATAAGTGTTTATCCTTCAAGATTGTCTTTCAGCAGCAAGTATGAGAAGCTAAGTATACATTGACAGTTGAATATAATGGTAACAAAACTGGAGAAGTTGTATCGGATCGATAACTTGGGTGGATGTAATTGGTCTCCATGCTGTAACAAGTCCAATTGTGGTTGCACCAATGATCCATACTTGGTAATCACAGGGATTTTTAGACTATGAATTCTTCTGATATATGATTAAGTATATTTAACCTTCAATCAAATGAAATGCAGGTTCTTGATCCATTTTTAGATTGTGAGAACAAATATTATCTTCAAATATGAAGTAACTAACCGTACAAACCTAAATATGCATGGCTAATTAAATGGTGTAATGGTTAATATACATTAATGTTGAGAAAATTTAAAATCACAGGATCAAAAGTGCACATCTGTAATTGAAATTTGAAGGTTAAATGTGGTTAGATAAATATGGTGAAGGAGAGAAAGAGAAGACAAATATGATAATAGAGAGATAGTTTGGAGAAAAGGAGCAGATCATTTCATTCAGCAAAAGCTTACACATATATATATATACATAAGGTGGTGACAGATCCCTTAAAACCTGGAAACTTGACTCCCTATTTTGTGCTTAAATCAAGCTCCACCACATGTTACAATATCTTCTACATTCTAGAACTTTGTATTAAAATTAATTCAAAAGTTATACCAAAAATATCAAGACAAAAGTACTAACATGACAGCACTTAGCATCACATACAAAAAACAACCTTCATCACTTCTCCTTGATGCAAGTGCTGCTGGATACTCCAAGCTTAGCTCTAAGAAGCTCAAATCTTTGTTTCTGCAGCGCCTTGGTAAAAATATCAGCTAGTTGATCTTCACCACAACAATACAAAATATGAACTTCATTTTCCCTTTCAGCTTCTCGAATGGAATGGTATTTGATTTTAATGTGTTTAGTCTTTCCATGAAAGACTGGATTCTTTACCATGGCAACAACAGATTTGTTATCACAAAGGACTTCAGTTGCTTTGCTTGGATGAAACCCCAAGTCAATCAAGATTTTTCTCAACCATAAAGCTTGATTAACAGCACTGGAGGCAGCAACGTACTCTGCTTCAGCTGTTGATTGAGCCACGGACCCTTGCTTCTTTGTGCACCAGCAAATGACACCTGATCCAAGAGTGAAACAATATCCTGAAGTGCTTTTCATGTCATCTTGCGACCCAGCCCAGTCACTATCAGTAAACCCCAACAATTTCATAGATATGGTTCTTTTATAAAACACACCATAATCAATGGTGCCTCGAATGTACCTCAAAATTCTTTTGGCTGCTCTGAGATGAGTTTCAGTTGGTAAATGCATAAACCTTGATAGCACACTTGTTGCGTACATAATATCAGGCCTCGTGGCTGATAAATACAATAGGGAACCAATCAAACTGCTATAAATTGAAGCATCGACCAAACCAGACTCATCTTTCTTCATCAGTTTCTCTCTTTGAACTGCAGGCGTACTTATTGGTTTGCATTTGTCAAGACAAAACTTCTTCAATATTTCGGTAGCATATTTCTTCTGAGAAACAAAGATTCCTTGAGAAGATTGATTAACCTCCATTCCCAAGAAATAAGTCATTTTTCCCAGATCATTCATTTCAAAGACCTTCTTCATTTGCTCCTTGAAGTCTTTGATAGACTGTGTGCTGCTGCCAGTCACCAACAGATCATCAACATAGAGAGAAACTACGAGAAAATCATCACTTTGAAGTCTAATATACAGGGTTGCTTCACTTCTCTTAAACCCCAAAATTCAGTAAGTAGCTATCGATCCGTGCATACCAGGCCCTAGGTGCCTGTTTCAAGCCATAAAGAGCTTTTCTTAACAAATATACCTGGTCTCCTGCTCCTCTAAAACCTTCAGGCTGCTCTACATAAATTTTCTCTTCAAGGTACCCATTAAGGAAAGCGGACTTAACATCCAATTGAAATACTTGCCAACTTTGGTGTGCTGCAACTGCAAGTAGCAATCTAATGGTATCAAACCTTGCAACTGGTGCAAAGGTTTCATGAAAATCAATTCCATACTGTTGCACATACCCCTTTACAACCAGCCTTGCTTTGTACTTGTTGAGTGTGCCATCTGAATTCAACTTAATCTTGAACACCCATTTAGTTCTAAGAGTCTGCTTGTCAGGAGGTCTAGGTACAAGTACCCATGTATTATTCTTGTTAATCATATTGAGCTCCTCCTCCATGGCAGCCCTCCATTCAGGAATTTGCAATGCATTGTCTATACTTGTTGGCTCCAACATAGCGACATTGCATCTGCTATATATATCTTCAATGGATCTAGTACCTCTTACTGCAAAATCATCAGAGTCCTCCTCATCCTCTGGAATCAGCTCTTCTTCTTGGGCACTTTGTTCTTGATTAGTGATCTGGAAAGCTCTTCCTCTGGAATCAACTCTTTTTCTTGGGCACTTTGTTCTTGATTAGTGATCTGGAAAGAAGAAACAACCATTTTCTTCCAGTCCCATGCAGCATCCTCATCAAATTTTAACACTTCTACTTACATGGATTTGTTGTGAAATAGGATTTAAAACCCTATACTCTTTAGAAGTGTTGTTGTATCCCACAAATATTCCAACTTCAGCTCTTTGATCAAGTTTATCCCTTTTAACGTCAGGAATATAAGAGTAACAGATACAGCCAAATACTTTAAGATGAACAATTGATGGCTTGGTTCCAATCCATGTTTCGTATGGAGTCTTTCCTTCAACAGCTCTCGTCGGCAATCTATTTTGTAGATAGACAGCGGTATTTACAGCTTCAGCCCATAGCACCTTAGGCAGACCTTTCTCAAACAGAAGACACCGAGCCATATTCATAATGGACCTATTCTTTCTTTCACTTACACCGTTTTGTTGTAGTGTGTAAGTGACTGTAAGTTGATGATGAATTCCTGCTTTCTGAAGAAAATCCTTGAATTGATTGGAAGTGAACTCGGTCCCATTATCAGACCTTAAGATTTTTATCAAAGAGCCACATTGGTTTTCAACAGTTGCTTTAAACCTTTGAAATGCAACAAATACTTCAGATTTATGTTTCAGAAAGTAAACCCAACAGAACCTCGTAAGATCATCAATGAATAAAAGAAAATATTTGCTGCCGTTATAAGAAGGAGTGCTCATAGGTCCACACACATCAGTGTGTATTAGTTGGAGCTTTTCAGTAGCTCTCCAGGCTTGATTAATAGGAAATGGTGATTGACCTAGCTTCCCAAGTTGACAAACCCCACATACATTTGAGGTTTCATTTATGGAAGGCATATCTGCCACAAAATCCTTATTTTGCATCAATTTTAAAGATTTAAAATTGATGTGACCAAGCCTCTTATGCCAGACATAAGTTTCATCTTGAATGCTGACATAAGCTCCAATGTCGGTATGTTTCCAATCAAGAGGGAAGCTTCTGTTGTTCATTTTGACTGAGAGCAATTTTATACCAGTTGGATCCATGATTTCACATGTTATATCTTTAAATAACATGAAATAATTTTTATCAAGCAATTGGCCAACACTGAGAAGACTTTGGCTAATTTCAGGAACAAATAATACATCAGATATAATCTTCATACCTGAGGGAGTTTGAACAACAACTGCTCCTTTGCCCTTTGCATCTACAAGTCTGCCATCTCCAAGTCTGACTTTGGAGAAATAATTTTTGTCCAGCCATTCAAAAATGTTCAAGTTAGCTGTCATGTGATGCGTGCATCCACTATCAACAAGCCACACATCATGATCTTGAGCTGTAATATTGCATTCTCCAGCAATAGAAGCAACAAACAACTTCTCTTCAGGATCTTCAATATTTTCAGTAACTTGAGCTGGCTGGGCTTGAACTTGAGCTGACTGGTTTTGATTTATTTTGCATACCTTATCCACATGACCAAACTGTTTGCACAACTTGCACTGAACTCCAGGTCTGTACCAACAGAACTTGTCTGTATGATTGGTCTTTTTACAATAGGGACAAGGTGGATACTTGGATCTTCTATATCTCCCTCGGTTGTTATTTTGCTCCTTCTTCTCCTTACCATATCTTTCATTTTGTTGCCTTTTTTATTCACCATCCAACTGAGCTTTAGATCTTTGAACAGCCACAAGAGCGATTTCACTTGTACTCTCTTCCTCTCTAAAAGCTTTCCTTTTTCCACTGCTAGAAGAGCGTTGGATAGTTCATTCAATGTGACACGAGACATATCCCAAGTATCTTCAATTGAGGAAATTTTTGCTTCAAACTTTTCTGGAAGTGTCACCATCACCTTCTCAACAATCCTCTGCTCTTCTATTTTTCCCCCTAACAATCTGATCTGATTGACGATTTTCATGATTCTATCAATATAATCTTTTCACCTTTTTCAGTCTCTTTTCATTCTTAACATCTCAAATTCTTTTCTTAGATTCAATATTTGTATTTGCCTCGTCCTATCACTCCCTTGGAATTCTTGCTTCAGCATATCCCAAGCTTCTTTGGCAGATTCATTTGTCATGATCCTGGTAAAAATTGAATCTGAGACAGCTGCGTGAATGAAAGACAGGGCTTTTGGACCTTTTGTGATCTCTTCTTCATGACTTCTGATCTGCTGAAGAGTTGGGTTTGCTCTCAAAGGTTCTGGAGCGCTGTCTTCCTCAACATACTTCCATAATCCAAGACCCTTCAAGTATGTTTTCATCTTCACTGCCCAAACTTGGTAGTTCTTGCCATTAAAGATAGGAGGTGAAAGGGGAGAGCTGCTAGAGGCCATGTGAAAGGAAATTGAACAAAAAAAAACTTGGACAAGTTAAACTTGGTAGTCGATCTTGCTGTGTTTTTCTCTCTCAAAACAGTCCCTAAAAGATCAATTTTTCTCTGATGCCAATTGAAGGAGAGAAAGAGAAGACAAATATGATAATAGAGAGATAGTTTGGAGAAAAGGAGCAGATCATTTCATTCAGCAAAAGCTTACACATATATATCTACATAAGGTGGTGACAGATCCCTTAAAACCTGGAAACTTGACTCCCTATTTTGTGCTTAAATCAAGCTCCACCACATGTTACAATATCTTCTACATTCTAGAACTTTGTATTAAAATTAATTCAAAAGTTATACCAAAAATATCAAGACAAAAGTACTAACATGGCAGCACTTAGCATCACATACAAAAAGCAACCTTCATCATATGGTAAGGACCAAAATCAAAATTTGGTGATATTTGAGTGACTAAAATTGCAAATTTCCCATATTCTTCTTAATTTGGCAAAGTTTTTACTAACCACTTGCATAAATATACCTTCTTCATTACCAATACCAATAAGTTCATACCTTTTTGCTCTCAATTAAGGATCACTATTATAAAAAAAAAAATCAAAGCAAACTTATGGACCACTATTAGTTAAACAACGGATGAGGGCCAAAAATATCCTTGAACTATTCGAAAAGGTTTATATATATCCCTCATTCACCTATTGGGTTTAAATTACCCCCAGTCTACCTTTATGGTCCATTTTTACTCTTAAAACCAACAACCTTTTATTTTTTAATTATTTTTATTAATATTTATTACGGGACATCTTCCTATTGGATGAAACTAAATTCCAACCCATTAGATTGTTACATAGAATAGAAGCTAGCTAGTGCTAGTACCTAGTAGTTATTGCCAGAGTAAGAATTGAAGGAGCTTACTAGTGGCCATAAACAAAAATAATTTGAGCTGAGGAATTTTTAGACTATGAATTTAGTGGTTCTTCTAATATATGATTAAGTACATTTAACTTTCAATTAAATGAAATGTTTATTCTTCATCCATTTACATAGAAAAAAGAGTTATACTTAGGGCCCGTTTGGCCATGCGATATGGTATCATGATATGGTATCATCATATGAAATCATCAGATGAAATTGAAGTTTTGTTTGGACATGCAATATGAATTTTTTGTGGTGTATATTTTCTCATAAACATAAAAATCTCATAAGTTGTAAAACTATTAAAATAGCCCAATTTGTTTATTCAATCCTATCAAATAAACAAAAAATTATAAAATCGCATAATAAATTATTACAAAGCTATTTGTTCTCCACTTAAGTAATTGTTTCATCTAACTTTAATTTAAATAAAAAAAATTGAACATAAATTGTAGTGTACTAGTCTTTAATATAATCCTCCCACATAATACGGACAATTTCCTCATGTTGAAGTTACATTATTACAAAGTTATTTGTGAGTTAAAGTGACTATATGTTGGTGAGAATAATAAATTTTATGTAGGTGAGAATAATAAATTTTAAAAAGTAATGATATGATTATAAATTTTATTTACATATGAAATAAATGGTTAGTAGATATAAATGTGGGGTTGTTTTAACAAAATATAAACTCGTAGATCAATTTTTGTATTAAAATATCTCAAATCATGAGATGGAATTCCCATATAATTCCATACCATGATTTTTGGAGAATATGGAATCACATCTCATGATATGGAATCATGAGATGGAATCAGCGTACAATTGCATGTCCAAACGTTGATTCTTTCTCACGATACCATATCGTGATATGGTATCACATGGCCAAACGCCTACTTAGACTATTTTGAGAACAAATATTACCTTCGAATATGAAGTAACTAGCCGTAAGAAAATTTACAGTCAACCGTTCACATCTCAAATAATTGAAGGTTAAATGTGGAGATAAGGCCCAAAATAGTCCTTCATCTTTGGGTTAAGACTCAAAGTCATCCTTGAGTTTTCACATGGAGCACTAATAGTCCCTTATGTTTGCAATATTGGTATACTTTTGGTCCTCCCCTAAACTTTTGCCTATTTTTTAACATTAATTTTGTTCATAATTTTATGTAAGGAATGTCCCATCATTTTTTTTTTTATATATTTAGTAGAAATAATAACTCTATGTGAGGGAGGTGAGAAGAAGAACACCTTGTTCTGTTCGGTATAAATATTATTGTAGCTAAGCTAATAACATTTTAAAATATGACATTGCAAGAAAAGAAAAAATTGTACTATTGTACGTGAAATCGTCATGATGAACCTCTCGACTTTACCTGCAATATTACGATTTCTACTAAACAAAATAAGGTGTTTTTCTTCTCACAATCTCTCACATGGAGTTATTATTTCTACTAAATATATAAAATGACGATTAAACATTTCATGCATAAATTATGAATAAAATCAATATTAAAAATAGACAAAATTTTGAAGGAGGACCAAAAGTGCACCAATATTGCAAACATGAGGGACTATTAATGCTCCATGTGAAAACTCAAGGATTACTTTGAGTCTTAGCCCAAAGATGAAGGACTATTTTGGGCCTTTTCTCGTTAAATGTGCTTTGAAAATATATTATACTGACCAAAATCAAAATTTGGTGATATTTTGCGAAAAGGTTTAACTTTGCCCTCTATACTCATTCATGACCTCCTCATCATAATTTTGGTTTGGCTCCAAATTGCATTCAACAAAGCCTTTTGATGTTGACTTTCTACTTAGGTCCATATTTACTAGCCTAATGGACATCTCTTACAATGTTTCCAGACAAAATGTGCATTAATACATATTTTGTTAGCATATGCTTGAAGTTATATGGTGACATTTCAAGAACTTGTAGATATAGAAATATAACAATCTTGGAAATAACAAAATAGACCGGCCAAGAAAGTTAACAATGATTAGATGGAGAATTATACCAATAAGATACCTAAACAAATAAAAGAAAACAATATGGTCTAATCCAACTTAAGAATAAACCCCAAAAGCTTAACAATGCTCCCATGACATTATTAGTATAAATATGTGCACACTAGAACAGATAGATGAAGAAAATAACACAAGAAATTGAGTTTTGAAGCAAAAAAAAGTAAATCCAAAAATGGGATTCTTAATGTTCTTATTGTTCCTCTTAGCTAATTCAGCCTCAGGAAAAAGAACCACTTACATAATCCATATGGACAAGTCATTCATGCCTAAGGCTTTTACTAGTCATGAGCAATGGCACTCTTCAATTCTTGAAACTGTCAACTTGAAAGATACAGCAAGCGAAAGTTCTACCAAGCCGACTAGGCTTCTTTATTCGTATGACAATGCATTTCAGGGATTCAGCGCTGTTATCTCTGAGGATGAATTGCAAGTTCTTGAAAAATTGCCTGGTTTTGTCTCGGCTTATGCTGATAAAATGGTCACTCTTGACACTACTCACACGTTTCAGTTTCTCGGTCTGAATACTGAGTCAGGACTATGGCCAGCTTCTCATTATGGCGAAGACGTGATTGTTGGTGTCATTGATACTGGAGTATGGCCAGAGAGTCGGAGTTATAAGGATGATGGGATGATTGGAATTCCATCAAGGTGGAAGGGTATATGTGAGCCTGGACAAGAATTTAATGTTTCAATGTGTAACAAGAAGTTAATTGGTGTTCGATACTTCAACAAAGGAGTTAAAGCTGCAAGTCCTAATATTACAATTAGTATGAATTCAGGCAGGGATACACACGGTCATGGCACGCATACTTCATCAACTGTTGGTGGAAACTATGTCGAGGGTGCTTCATTCTTTGGCTATGCAACTGGCACAGCAAGAGGGGTCGCTCCACGTGCTAGGCTTGCTATGTATAAGGTAATTTTTGATGAAGGACGCTTTGCTTCTGATGTGCTTGCTGGTATGGATCAAGCTGTTGCTGATGGTGTCGATGTGATATCCATCTCTATGGGATTTGATAATGTTCCATTGTATGAAGACCCTATTGCCATAGCTTCATTTGGTGCTATGGAGAAAGGCGTTCTTGTTTCCGCTTCAGCAGGAAATGCAGGTGTCACTCCTGGAATACTCCACAATGGAATCCCCTGGCTCTTGACTACTGCTGCTGGCTCTATTGATCGTGTCCTTTCTGGAAAATTGACTCTTGGAAATGGACAAGTGATCACTGGTTGGTCAATGTACCCTGCTAGTGCTGTTGTCAACGAGTTCCCACTTATCTACAACGAGTCAATATCGAGTTGCAATTCAACTTCCCTATCCAGCTTCAATTATGGAATCATCATATGCGAAAATGGATATTTCTTCGATCAAATAAATAACATTGCTAAATCCTCTGCCCCTGCTGCTATATACATCTCTGACAATCCGAGCATTTTCGAGAGAGAAGAATTTGCATATCCTGGTGTTGTTATCAGCCCTGAAAATGGTGCAGCTGTGATTAGTTATGCTAAATCTAGTGTCAATCCTGTTGCCAGCATTAGCTTCCAACAGACATTTGTGAGATCAACACCAGCACCCGTTGTTGCATCTTATACCTCACGGGGTCCTTCGCCGAGCTATCAAGGAATCTTGAAGCCAGACATAATGGCACCAGGGTCATTAGTCTTGGCATCCTGGATTCCTAATGTTCATGCAGCTTTACTATATCCAGCTATCGAATTGAGCAGTGAATTCACGATGATTTCAGGAACATCCATGGCTTGTCCACATTCCTCTGGCATTGCTGCACTTCTTAAAGGCGCACATCCTGAATGGAGTCCAGCAGCAATCCGTTCTGCAATGATCACTAGTGCCATCAACATTGACAACACCAATTCTCCCATTAAAGATTCAGGCCTAAACTACAGTATCGCGACTCCTCTGGCTATGGGAGCAGGACTAGTTAATCCAAACTTCTCCCTGAATCCAGGCCTTATATATGATGCCACACCACAAGACTACATAAACCTTTTATGCGCCATGAAATTCACTCACAAGCAAATCTTGACGATCACAAGATCATCAACCTACACTTGTCAAAATGCATCTTCTGATCTTAACTACCCATCATTCATCGCGCTATACACAAATGAAACTACAGCAACACTGAGTCAAAAGTTCGTTAGGACAGTGACAAATGTTGGCAATGGTCCTGCTAACTATTCTATTAATATGGTCGTGCCATCAAACACAAACATAAGTGTTTATCCTTCAAGATTGTCTTTCAGCAGCAAGTATGAGAAGCTAAGTTATACATTGACAGTTGAATATAATGGTAACAAAACTGGAGAAGTTGTATTCGGATCGATAACTTGGGTGGATGTAATTGGTCTCCATGCTGTAACAAGTCCAATTGTGGTTGCACCAATGATCCATACTTGGTAATCACATGGATTTTTAGACTATGAATTTAATGGTTCTTCTGATATATGATTAAGTATATTTAACCTTCAATCAAATGAAATGCAGGTTCTTGATCCATTTTTAGATTGTGAGAACAAATATTATCTTCAAATATGAAGTAACTAACGGTACAAACCTAAATATGCATGGCTAATTAAATGGTGTAATGGTTAACATACATTAATGTTGAGAAAATTTACAATCACATGGATCAAAAGTGCACATTGTAATTAATTGAAATTTGAAGGTTAAATGTGGTTAGATAAATATTATGAGGAGCAAAATCAAAATTTGGTGATATTTGACCGACTAAAAGTGCAAATTTCCCATATTTAGCCTCTTGCATAAATATACCTTCTTCATTACCAATACCAATAAGATAATACCTTTTTGCTCTCAATTATGGATCACTATTATAGAAAAAAAAAATCAAAGCAAACTCGTGGACCACTATAAATTAAACAATCTTGTTTGAACACGTAAAATTTTACAAAAAGGACATGGTCGAGATTTAATTTACCTTATATTTCTATAAAAGGTTTAACTTTTACAAAAAGGACAAATTGAATGGGTTCTGTATTAGCCAATTGCCAAATTATCTTGTTAGCTTATGCTTGAAGTTTTATGGGGAGGTTACAAGAACTTGTAAAGATATAGAAACATAACAATCTTGGAAATAACAAACTAGACCGGCCAAGAAAGTTAACAATGATTATAATTTGTTGAGATGGTTGTTACCAGTAGTATTTTATTGTATTGTTAGTTTAAATCTAATTTATTTTGATTGTTGCTTAAATTCTAGAGAAAAATCCAGAGATAGCAAATATAATAGACATAATAAGGTTCTATAGTTATAGTTTCGATAATTGCGCTCCATAACTATAGTTGTATTTGCTATAGAGACTACAGTGGTATATTTCTGCTCGTTTGTATATTTTGCTTGTGAATATACAAATAGGGTAAGTATATACAAATTCTATATTTATACATTTAGGAATTTTTCAGAACTCTGTTTGTATATTTCACTTGGCAATATACAAACATGGTAATTTATTATGAATTTTTCATAAATCGTATACAAATAGCGAATTTTTCATACAAACATATACAAAATTCTGAATTTATACAATCAGGAACCGAATTATACAAATTCTGAATTTATATAAATTAGGGAATTATATAAATCAGGCTAATAGCAAGATTGGACGAAACTATAATTGCGAATTAGAATTTTTCTAAATAGTAGTTATAGCATTTAATATGGTTTAAATGTTTGTTATTCTGCACAATTTTCCCTAAATTCTATTATATAGTATTGTTTAAATCTATCGTTAGGTAAGGAGGAAAAAAACCATTTTATGTAACGACCAATTTGGTGTGATCGCGTCGTTACCTTAATATTTTCTTCTTATTTTGTCTTTATTTATTATTTAATAATTATGTTTTATCTTTTACCCTACTTTTTCATGGTAGTTCTACCCAGTCCCTACTTTTTTTATAGGTTTGTCATTCAAATTATGAATGAGTGACATTATATAACGATGGAGAACGATACAATTTATCTAAACAATATATTCATTAAAACAATACAATACAATACATTATGAAACAATACGTAACAACCCTCCAAACAAAGTGTTAATAATTGATGGAGGATTCTACTAATAATGATACCTATGCAAATAAAAATAAAACAAAATGGTCTAATCCAACTTAAGAATGAAACCCCAAAATTGGTTTTCAAAGCAGAACAATGCTCCATGGCCTTAGTATAAATATGTGCACATTGGAGCAAATGAAAAAAATAACACAAGAAATTGAGTTTTGAAGCAAAAAAGTAAATCCAAAAATGGGATTAGTTAAAGGAGTGCCTCTTCTTTGTATGTTGTTCTTATTGTTCCTCTTAATTAGCTAATTCAGTATCAGCAAAAAGAACCACTTACATTATCCATATGGATAAATCATTCATGCCTAAGGCTTTTACTAGTCATGAGCTATGGCACTCTTCAATTCTTGAAACTGTCAACTTGAAAGATACAACAAGTGGAATCCGACAAGGCTTCTTTATTCGTACGACAATGTATTTCATGGATTCAGTGCTGTTATGTCTGAGGATGAATTGCAAGTTCTTTAAAAGTTGCCTGGTTTTGTCTCGGCTTATGCTGATAAAATGGTCACTCTTGACACTACTCACACGTTTCAGTTTCTTGGTCTAAATCCTGAGTCAGGACTATGGCCAGCTTCTCATTATGGCGAAGATGTGATTGTTGGTGTCATTGATACTGGAGTATGGCCAGAGAGTCGGAGTTATATGGATGATGGGATGACTGAAATTCCGTCAATGTGGAAGGGTATATGCGAGCCTGGACAAGAATTTAATGCTTCAATGTGTAACAATAAGTTAATTGGTGTTCAATACTTCAACAAAGGAGTTAAAGCTGCATATCCTAATACCACAATTAGTATGAATTCAGGCAGGGATACACAAGGTCATGGCACACATACTTCATCAACTGTTGGTGGAAATTATGTGGAGAGTGCTTCATTTTTTGGCTATGCAACTGGCACAGCAAGAGGGGTCGCTCCACGTGCTAGGCTTGCTATATATAAGGTCATTTGGGATGAAGGACGCTTCGCTTCTGATGTGTTTGCTGGTATGGATCAAGCTGTTGCTGATGGTGTCGATGTGATATCCATCTCTCTGGGATTTGATAATGTTCCATTGTATGAAGACCCTGTTGCCATAGCTTCAGTTGGTGCCATGGAGAAAGGAATTCTTGTTTCCGCTTCTGCAGGAAATGCAGGTGGCCTCCCTGGAGGACTCCACAATGGAATCCCCTGGCTCTTGACTACTGCTGCTGGCTCTATTGATCGCGTCCACTCTGGAAAATTGACTCTTGGAAATGGACAAGTGATCCCTGGTTGGTCAACGTACCCTGTTAGCGCCCTTGTCAATGAGTTCCCACTTATCAACAACGAGTCAATATCGAGTTGCAATTCAACTTCCATATCCAACTTCAATAATGGAATCATCATATGCGAAAATGTAAATTTCCCTTTTCAATTTGATACCATGGCTAAATCCTCTGCTACTGCTGCTATATACATCTCTGATGATCCAATCATTTTCGAGAGTGAAGAGTTTGAATATCCCGGAGTTGTTATCAGCCCTGAGGACGGTGCAGCTGTGATCTGTTATGCTAAATCTGGTGCCAATCCTGTTGCCAGCATTAGCTTTCAACAGACAATTGTGAGATCAACACCAGCACCCGTCGTTGCAACTTACTCATTACGAGGTCCTTCGCCGAGCTATCCAGGAATTTTGAAGCCAGACATAATGGCACCAGGGTCATTAGTCTTGGCATCCTGGATTCCTAATAGTTATACAGTTTCGATATATCCAGATATCGGATTGAGCAGTGAATTCGCGATGGTTTCAGGAACATCCATGGCCTGTCCACATTCCTCTGGCATTGCTGCACTTCTTAAAGGCGCTCATCCTGAATGGAGTCCAGCAGCAATCCGATCTGCAATGATCACTAGTGCCATCAACATTGACAACACAAATTCTCCCATCAAAGATTCAGGCCTAAACTACAGTATCGCGACTCCTCTGGCTATGGGAGCAGGACTAGTTAATCCAATCTTCACCCTGAATCCAGGCCTTATCTATGATGCCACACCACAAGACTACATTAACCTTTTATGCGCCATGAAATTCACTGGCAAGCAAATCTTGACAATCACAAGATCATCAACCTACACTTGTCAAAATGCATCTTCTGATCTTAACTACCCATCATTCATCGCGCTGTACACTAATGAAACTGGAGCAACACTGAGTCAAAAGTTCACAAGGACAGTGACAAACGTTGGCGATGGTCCTGCTAACTATTCTATAAATATGACCGTGCCATCGAACACAAACATTAGTGTTTATCCTTCAAGATTTTCCTTCAGCAGCAAGTATGAGAAGCTAAGTTATACATTGACAGTTGAATATAGCGGTAACAAAACTGGAGAAGTTGTATTCGGATCAATAACTTGGGTGGATGTAATTGGTCTCCATGCTGTAACAAGTCCAATTGTGGTTGCACCAATGATCCAAACTTGGTAATCACCAAAAAAATTGGTACATATAGAAATAGAGTAAAACAACAAAATGTGAGGAATTTAGAGTTATATTTCTGAATCAGAAGTCTACTGACACGAATCTCGATTAGTAGGACCAGTAGATTTCGAATATCAGAATATAATATCAAAAAGTAAATCCAGAATCAGAAGTTTCCTTTCATTGTTCTTTTTGTCATTTTTTTTAAGTTACTGTTTACTTGCTTGATTTTGATATACGTTACTAGTTGCGAAGTTTGTGTACATTCCTTAAACGCCACTTGTAGGATTACACTCAGTATGAGTATGTTGTTGTGGTTGATTTATGAATGACCATCCCTGCAGCAGACACTTTTTTTTAATTGTTAATCCATTCATATAATTGAGCTAAGTTCATATGATTCCCCCATACAAGTTAGTGCCTCAATTTTTTTAATCAAACATGTTGCTGCCTTGTATGTCCAATAATTAAATAATTCTCAGTTATGACTTACATGCTTGAAATGCCTTTACCTTTTACTTTGGAAAATAAAAACAACAATTTTTTGGGTAATGACAGTTGCAACTTACAATTTCCTTTACCTTGTTGTTTTGGTTTTCTTTCAAATTTAGTATCTCAGTTAGTAGGAGATTCTTTCAAGTAACAGATAACTTATATTTTGGTTCATTCTATTCAATAAGAAAAACTTTTACAATTTAATTTGTTTCAAATTAAGTACAACACTAACATGAATATATAAATTATTTTGTTATACTATTCCTCTAGTTAAACTTGTGATAACAGGTTAATTATCATTTTTACAAGGTTATCGATTTATGCTTATCATAGGAATTTCTTATATAAGTGACCTAATCGTGTAAATATTTTTTTTCTTTCCTATCCAAAATCATAGATTGAAACGACTCATTGTCATGTTGAAGAAACTTTTTCTTCAAAAAGTCACTTGAGAAACTAACATAGCAAAATAATGAAGATCCTCTTGTTATGCTGCATTTATGAAGACTCTTGACTTTTAAGGTCTTCTTTATTATCATAACTTTCATATTACTAGTGGGAAGAACTTTCCACAACTTTAAATTCTTATTGCACTAAATGGTTTTGGCATTTTGACTAGTGACTCTTAGTGGCGGAGCCAGGATTTTCACTAAAGGGATTCAAAATATGAAGAAGTAAACAGACGAAAAAGCCAAAAGGGATTCAACATCAGTTATACATACATAAAAAATAATTTTAACTATGTATAAACAATGTAATTTTCTGTTGAAGGAGCTTCGGCCCTACTTGGCTCCGCCCTTGGTGACTTCTATCTTCTCTTTAGTTAAAACACATGGGTGGTTCCCCACACACTTTAAACAATTTGTTTGGATCATATGTAATGTAAGCAATGTTCATCATGATTAATGAAGCCATATCAAGGCAATCAAAACCAATAATTGGTTCTTTCCCTCTACTCTTTTTGCCCATGGCTATATGATATTGGTTGTCACTATCAAAATGAGAAAAGACTGATAAAAAGAGGAGTGGAGAAAGGGTTTAAGAGAAAAATAAGTAGATTGTAGGTTTGGTGGCAATGGCACTATATATGAGGGATCCACTCCCATCACTGTGCATTATGAGTATTTAAAAGCATAGGCGTCGATCGACAGATTTAATGGTTGATTAACCAAGCCAGAAATATCTTGTTCCCTATATTTAAAGGCAGAAGACTACAAGTCTTGAACTAAAGCAATTTTGAAAATGATAGATGGAGAATTATCAATAGACAGCTAGTTGTATGATTGCAGAGGGGTGCAGAGTTGAAATTGCTGTTAACTTCCAATAATATATAGCATGTTTGGTACATAGTGAAATTATGGACAAAGTGATGGACAATTTGTAAGTAAGGGAATACTTTGGCTTCCCATACCTCTCACTTGTCTATATAAGTAAATTATCTTATGTTCAAGAAAATATCCCTTTTCAGTATATTACTCAACATGGCAAATCATATTGCCTTGTGTATTTGGTTGCTTTCTATAATTCAATTGGCAAAGTCAGAAACTTATATCATTCATATGGATTTGTCAGCCATGCCAAAAGCTTTTTCTAGCCATCATAATTGGTACTTGACTACACTTTCTTCTGTATCAGATAGCAAAGACTTGTTGTCCTCTAAACTAGTTTATACTTATACTAATGCCATCAATGGTTTCAGTGCAAGTCTTTCTCCTTCTGAGATAGAAGCTATTAAGAATTCTCCCGGCTATGTTTCTTCGATTAAGGATATGTCGGTTAAAGTTGACACAACTCACACATCTCAATTCCTTGGCCTTAACTCTGAGTCTGGTGTATGGCCAAAGTCTGATTATGGCAAAGATGTCATAGTTGGATTAGTTGACACTGGGATATGGCCAGAGAGTAGAAGTTATAGTGATGATGGGATGAATGAAGTACCATCAAGATGGAAAGGAGAATGTGAAAGTGGAACTCAGTTCAATTCCTCTTTGTGCAATAAGAAACTCATTGGCGCTCGTTACTTCAATAAAGGCCTACTTGCTAACAACCCGAATCTTACCATTTCGATGGATTCTTCTCGTGATACGGATGGACATGGGACTCATACTTCTTCCACGGCTGCTGGAAGTCGTGTAGAGGGTGCATCTTTTTTTGGCTATGCCGCTGGAACAGCTACAGGTGTAGCACCAAAGGCTCATGTGGCCATGTACAAGGCTCTATGGGAAGAAGGTGTATTCTTGTCTGATATTCTTGCAGCAATTGATCAAGCAATTGAAGATGGTGTAGATGTATTGTCGTTGTCATTAGGCATTGACGCGCTTCCATTATACGAAGATCCTGTTGCAATTGCTGCATTTGCTGCACTGGAGAAAGGCATATTTGTTTCTACATCTGCAGGAAATGAAGGGCCATTTTTGGAAACTTTGCACAATGGAACACCTTGGGTGCTCACTGTTGCTGCTGGCACGGTTGACCGTGAGTTTATTGGCACACTAACACTTGGAAATGGAGTTTCGGTCACTGGATTATCGCTCTACCCTGGGAATTCTAGTTCAAGTGAACGCTCCATTAGCTATGTTGATTGCCAAGATGATAAGGAACTGCAGAAAAATGCACACAAAATAGTGGTCTGCATTGACAAGAGTGATTCAGTTAGCGAAGACGTCTACAATGTAAGAAATTCAAAAGTTTCTGGTGCAGTCTTCATAACTAATTCAACTGACTTGGAATTCTACCTCCAAAGTGAATTTCCTGCAGTGTTTTTGAACATTCAAGAGGGTGATAAAGTTCTTGAGTATGTTAGGAGTGAGGCTGCACCTAACGCAAAGCTTGAATTCCAAGTGACGCGTATTGGTGCTAAACCAGCACCAAAAGTTGCTAGCTATAGCTCAAGAGGACCATCACCAAGTTGTCCTATAATTCTCAAGCCTGACCTCATGGGTCCTGGTGCCTTAATACTTGCTTCATGGCCACAACAAACACCAGTAACTGAAGTTACCTCAGGAAAACTTTATAGTAACTTCAACATTATATCAGGCACATCAATGTCTTGTCCACATGCTTCTGGTGTAGCAGCACTTCTAAAAAGTGCACACCCTGAATGGAGCCCTGCTGCTATCCGATCCGCCATGATGACCACAGCCTATGTATTGGACAACACACAAAGCCCCATCCAAGACATAGGTAATGTTGAACTGTTTGACCATCTCATCAAAAAACTCGAAACATGTGGAAATATTGAACTGTGTAAGCTTAAACTGTTAGAGAGAACACAATTTTAATTATTTAACCATAATATGTCTCAACAGGTTTGAAGAATGGTGTTGCTACTCCTCTAGCTATGGGAGCTGGCCATATCGATCCAAACAAGGCGTTGGATCCCGGACTCATCTATGATGCAACACCACAAGATTATGTTAATCTCCTTTGTGCTTTGAACTTCACATCCAAACAAATACAAACCATCACAAGATCCTCAACTTACACTTGCTCCAACCCATCATTAGACTTGAACTATCCATCTTTCATTGGCTATTTCAACCGGAACAGCAGCGATTCAGATCCTAAAAGGATTCAAGAATTCATAAGAACAGTGACAAACTTACAAGATGGTACATCAGTATACACAGCAAAGATCACTCCAATGGGTAAATTTAAAGTTAGTGTTGTACCTAATAAGTTGATTTTCAAAGAAAAGTATGAAAAGCAAAGCTACAAGCTAAGAATAGAAGGTCCAATAATTATGGATGATATTGTGGTTGATGGTTCCTTGAGTTGGATGGAAACTAGAGGAAAATACATAGTCAAAAGTCCAATTGTTGCAACAAGTATAAGAGTGGATCCTTTGAGAGGACATAACTGATTTAGTGAAACGATCTCTTAACTAATTTGTCTTCTATATGTGATATTGTAACACATAATTTATGTGAAATAAACTTATATATTCTTCACATTTGTTTTTGTGCTATCAGTAAAAGTGATAACTTGCAGATTAATTACTTGAGATTCTGATTTACTCTCCAACTTATCAAACACCTAATTGCTGGTTTTCCTAAAATATTCAATGATACATTTACAAAAGTATCAACAATGTAAATCCTCCGTCACATATTAGTTGATCATTTTTTTTTTAACATGCATATTAAAAAATCAGATAATTTTACTAATTTACTCCTTAAAAAACTTATTGAGAATTTTACAAACAAATGTGAACACTTTTCAAAGTAATTGCAAGGATAATTTAGTAAAGTGAATGACTAGTATATAAAATAAGATAATCAACTTATATAGAACGAAAGGAGTAGCTATTAACAATTTAGTGTTTCATAACTAAAAACTAAGAAAGGAGGCTTCAATAATGAGATGAAGTTTTAAATTAAAAAATAATAAAATAGAACCATTTTACAATGGTCACTCCTTTATATATATTTATATTTTGTTTATGACTACTTCTAGAAAATAAAACATATTTATAACAATACCTCTCAATATTGCTGTCGGTCGAATAAAATAAATAAATATAGGCACGCAAAACACATTAGATATTGGTGCGTTACCATGAACTGTCAATAAATCAAATTGGAGAGTAATATCATTAATACCCTATGTATTGATTAATACCCTATTCAGATCTATTATATAGAGTTGTCAAAATAGACTGATCTGATCTAGTAGTTCTAGACGATTATGTAATTTAATGATGTCCGACTTAATTATTTGATCTTTAAAACTACTTGAAAATCCTTAATAAGCAGCATTGAACATTGCGATACTGGGTAATGTGTTCATATGAATCCAAAGCTCTCGAGACAAAACATATATCTATGTATAACAATTCAATTCATGTCTATGTGAATTTTAGGCTTCCAGTCAAAATTCATGCATTTTCCAACTGGAATTCTAAGACAGTCTAGTTGAGAATTACCCTATCATGCCTGTCAGTGAATTAAATATATTTGTATCTTGTGCTTAAGAAAATGTTCAAATATGGGCCAAGCTGGGTTGACAAAATGATAGTGGACACTAGTGATCACGAGCTAGATGATATATATAATCATGGTCCAATTTTTTTTTATGATTGTAGCAAAATTTGTACACCCTTATAGGCCGGGGCGGATTTAGGAGGGGCGAGAGTGTTTATCCTGTAAAAATTATATTGTATATATAAGATTGTTTTTTCTAATTAAGGTTGACTAGGTGGTTTAGCTAGGAGGTTCACGTTTCAAATTTAAATCACAAGCACTATATTTTAATTTTTTGAATATCATGATGAAAATTCTGAATCCGCTACTATGTATGGGTCCACCGGACCGGAAGATGAGCCAAAAATCCGTGGCCTCCCGTGACTGCATGCTCTAAAATAAGCCCATTTCTTGGATGAAGCTTCCAATGTCTCCATTAGACTAGTGTACTCTTTCTGCCAGCGTCAATTGAGAATCTCAAGATGATAATTCACACTTCTCTTCCAAAAAAATAAACTTTCTTATATGTTCAGTACTTCTGTTGAGGACTCAAGCCTAGTCAGTTGGGTGATATGAAGATCTCGAATTTGAACTTTATAATTTTTTGTAATTGGACAAGAGGGTGTTGCTCACCTTCAGCTCTAAGATTGTGAGTTTGAGTCACCAAGAGAACGAAAAAGATGAAAGCTACGAAAAACGGATACAAAAATTGAAATTTTGTCATCTAAAATAAAGCTATAGAATTTCTTGTAGCTAAATAAGCCGTATCATTAAAGATAAACTATTAAGAGTTCTGAAGTTAAATAGTTACCAAAAGATCTGACTAAAAATGAAAAAAGTTGTCTTATAAATTGAAACGAAAAGAGAATATATTTGATGACATTTTTTTTAATACAATAGAATCGAAGCAAAAACTATTGAACTTTGTCGAACCCATATATAAATATGAAGGCCTACATCAGCCCGCCTTAACGGAATGATGCAATAGAGTGATTGAGTCAGTTGTAAGTAATTCACAAATCTTTTCCTTAATGTAAGGGAAAATTATTGACGAACCATTAGTCAAAGTCATCTGTATTTTGTCTATTTTTGTTTTGATATAGTCCGTGATCTACACTAATATTTTGTGTCTATATACATGATCAGTACGAATATATTGCTTATAAGTGTAGTGTTCTAAAGTTCAATTTTCAATGCGTGTTTGGTATCACATATATGCATTGTGGTCAATAAATTAATAAAAAGTTTTTCCAATAAAAAAAGTTCAATCAATGGTATATGGTTGTAGTAGAAGATGGCTACGTTGACAAGATATAGTGACTATTTTAAAAAAAATTATATTTGAATTATGACAGCTTAATTAATAATTTTTTTAAAATAGATTGACACGATATAACTTGCTTAAAACTATATCAGAGGAAGCATAGCTTGTTCAAAGTAATGGTTTTTCCAATATAACTTTTAACAATTACAATTGATTTAAGAATATATCATAGTCAACCACTTTCCTTTAAGAAAAAATTACTTGGATTGGTACCTTTTAATAAATAATTACTAATTTTAGTGATTTTTATTTATTTATTATCATTTATAGCATTATTATGTTAAATCTGCAATATGTATTAAAAGTGAATTATGTATGCAATATATATGTACTATAACTGTTTTTTAAAATATATTATGTTTGTTTGATAAAAAAATTGACACATTGTATTATAAGTGTATTAAAATGTGTGATAAATGTATTATCCATCAATAAACTTGTATTATATGTGAATAATAATTGTTCTTTGTAATATGTATTAAAACTGTATTATAAATGTATTAAAAGTGATCAAGTGAAAAAAAAATGTTATTGCTATAAATGGTAAATATTTTTTTATTTTAGTATATTTATGTAAGTTTCCCTTAATTTAATTAAGGAATCCTATTCGAGTGCAATTGTTTATAAATGCAAGGTACTTAACTTACTAACCTTCAAAAGGGACATCTATTGCAAATTAATCGACTGACTCATCATAATTTGCTCAAATTGTTAATGTGACCTTTCTAAGCCCAAGCAAAAAGGCCACGTTTAATAGATGGGCTTTCTTTTTTGTTCTTAGGAGACGGCCCAACAATACTGGATAGGCATAAAATCCCGTTCGATTGGAAGATAAAAGGCAAAATTACTAAAGTACACTACATATGTTTACCTATTATCAATTAATCCCTTATCTTTCATAAAAATCCAAAAATTCCTACTTTTCCCCAATTCCTCTTTTCCGGATACTTAATTATGAAAGAAACCAAATCCATCTTTCTCACCCCCAAAATCTCGCTTATAATCTTTCCCACTACCAAATCAGTTACCGCTTTCAAAGCAATTGGATTTTCAAACGATTCAACAGTCCCAAAGTTCAAAATATGTATTATCTTCTTCTTCATTTTTCTTTCAAAATCATTTTTTTGTTTCAATTGGCCGAATTATAATTGGCCACATGTAAAAAATGGTTTTGTAAAACCACCGTTAAAAAATAATGGCATGAATGAGCCTTTTCTTAAACGGTAATGGCATAGATGAGCCAAACTTTTAACGGATGGCATAAATGAGCCTTTTCTGAAAGTTCGATGGCATATTTGAGCCTTTTCCCTTGTTTATATTAAGTATCAATTTGACTGATTTATAATATGTAGTTAGAATTATGTATCAAGTACAATTTTACATTTTTATGTATCATTTTAAAGCTTATTGTTTCTATTAAGTATCAACATCATTTTTTTGAATTGCAGAATATGAATTATGTAGTTAAACAGATTCCAAAACACTCCCTTAAGTTTGGCTCTACTTACAATACAAATTTTGTTATCGCATTTCCTCTGGACAAGAACTGGTTTTATACTATGTCATAGTCGAAAAAATGTTGGACTGATGAGGTATCATATACATTAAAGACAGAGAGAACTAATTGGGCAGCATTGGACGCATATAAAGACAAGAAAACCGGAGAACTTTTGGGTCCACAACATTCGTTTGATGTGGAGTTTGCTCAAGACATCATGCAACAAGAAAGCGATAGCCTGTTAGTATTGTATCATTCTTTCTCTAATTTTTGTATCTAATTCATTCTTATAATTAATCATCTTATTTTTTTAGTGATTGCGAAATGTTCGTAGCTGCATTTGCTGAATTCTTGAGTGACGAAATCAACATGTCATATGATAGTTTTGGAAGTGACTATCTTCGCAAAAGATATGCAACACTGCTATGGAAGTATGGTCTCAACAAGGCCAAGGCGGGATATGTTAGCAACAATGATGACCCTCTAAGGCTGAAGAGCGTCTTAAATCCAGCAGCAGAAAATGAACTTCGTTAATGTAGGCTAATTAGTTTTCTATGTTCCAGTTCACAGGCACATGTTGATACTTATTTGTTTTTTAAGATATATTAATTAGTGTTTTGGAGTATTTACTACCCTTTTAATAATATAGTTTTAAATTTGGAAGAGTTTTGAGGTTTAAAATTGTTTATTTTTGCTTTTAATTTTCTGTTCTGTTCTGTTCAGTTCAGTTAGGACTTCAGAAAATTATGTTTCCGATAAGTGTGATTATAATGACATTATTGGATCTGATAAGTATGATAATAATTACATTAATGAATTTTTGTGACTGAAATATATGACATTAATGTATCTGATAATTTTGTGACTGAAAAATATGACATATCATTAGAATTTTTAAAAATAATTATTATGTACATGATACAAAAATGCTTACAAAATAACAAACTTGTTTGTATCACAAATCGTGATACTATATTTTACACGTGATACACGCCAATTAATTTTTAAAAAATTAAATATCTTTTTACATGACGATTCGTACAATATTTTGTACAAATCATAGCACTTGATACTATATTATTAAGTAATATGATTTATCAAGAAGAAATTTATATATATTACACACAATAATTATGTATCATAATAAGAAAATTTATTAAGAATCTAAACATATGATACTATATTGCTAAACTTGATATAATTACATATAATTTCACAATTTCACCATCTTTAGTAAATTTTACATGTTGTTTCTTATACCTTTGTGTACAAATCTCAGCAATTGATACTAATTGAATTTTCAATGCAAAAGTTTCAAAAATTTAAGTATTAGACACATAATATATATATATATACACAAAATTAACTTTGACAGAGTTTAGCAAACAAAAATTATAGAACCCATTGATAAACGTTTCAATTCAATTTATTGCATCAGAATCTGTACAATTGTTTCGTTTCCATCTTTGTGATATTTGTATCTGATATATAATTTGCTATCTCCATCTCTGGTATGTAATAGGAATCACCAATTTTCAATTCAACAATGCTTAGAGCATTAGCGTCCCTTTTTCCACCTTCAGTACACACGATTGCATCACTGCTTGAATCGAAACCTTGTACCTCTTCTTCACTTTTATCAGACGTATCAACGCATAGTGGATACATAATGAATCCAACCTCCTACATCTTTATTTCTACGTACAATTTCACTCCCATATCATTCCTAATTATCATCGGAGATGAATTACCTTCTACAATATATCGGATCTCAACATTTTTTTTCAATTCATCAATATTCAATTCAATATGAAATATTTTTCCCAACCACTATCCCATCACTTTTGTATTCAATATTAAATATATCTTGGATATATGGGGTTAAAATTATGTGTAATTTATTTCAGATACATTGTATTCAAGTGGATTATATGACTCTCTCGCTCACCTCTTTCCCTCTCTCACTCGCTTCTCTCCCTATTATCTGTATTTCTAAATATATCTAGGATTATCTAATGTGTATCATATGTATCTAGAACACATAGACTATCTCGCTCTCCTCTCTTCCTATTTCAATGTATCTGATAGCAAAAATATATGTATACAGACAAATCTGATTTGAAATCTGGTATAAAATTATTAATTAGTGAGATAATATATAATTATTTTATACTAAAGGAAGAATTCATAAATATAATAGGAATGTTTGTGTAATTAGCTAATTTTTCCATGATAAAATATGGTATTGGCTCTTGTACATCTTGTAGAATGTAGAGAAGGTCCTAATTCTAGTACTAGTGTCCCTTTTATTGTTGATAAATTCCGGCAAACAAAGGCCTAAAACAGACCAAGGACCATTTGGCATAGTTGCTTCATCTTCTGACAACAAATAAGAAAAAATCTAACTCTTAGGTGGATTTTATAAAGTTGGCAAGTATTGCTAGACATCTAGTTTTAATATAGTGGACAACTATTATTGGACATAAGGAGTAATAGTGAAATTTAATGTTTGAATTCATGTCTAAATCCGGGACGCAAATTTCTTTTAAAAAAAAGTTTCTCCTTTGCATCATTCCACTAGATTATGTCACTTTTCGCTAGTACTTATTTTGCTTCAGGAGTAAGAATCAAAATAAGTACTAGTAGTATTTTTCTTACTCACTAGTACTTTTTTTTATTTTCAAATTCGATATTCGATATCTACATGAAGTTTAACTAAGAATTAACAACCTCATAAATTGCACGACATCCTTTGGTGTGGTAACAGTAGTATTCAATGAAGTGTATGTATGACCAGAAGCATCTTGGGTTGCCTTGAGACAAAGAGAAAAAAAGCAGATAGTACAATGCATCATTCCACATGCTTTATTTTTTATTACTTGTAAAAAGAAAAAAAAAGGGAAATAATGGTTTTCTTTTTTCTCAACTCACATGGTATGAATTTTAAAATGTGGATCCCACTCCACCCAACCCACCATTTTCCTTTACTTTTTCCACTTCTTCTAAAATAGACATTATTTCACAATCAAACACAAATTATATTAACAAAAGTCCTCCATGACCCTCAGTTTCATTTTACATTTAACTGCAAGCACAACAAAAAGAAAAAAAGAAGAAATATTTTGGCTTATAATAAATAATAATTCAATTTAATTTTGAAATTAACTTTCAAAAAGTAAAATCTATCATATTTTTTTGTTGGATAATAGAGAAATGTTGAATACGCGTTGTACTACTAGAGTTGCCAACTCTGTGGCAGCTGTATTTGATTAATGAGACTAAAAACATTTTTAACATTTTCTATCTATAATAATGTATAATGTTTGTTAGGCCTCTTATTATTATTTGATTTTCCACTTATGTCCCGTCGGTGGATAATAAAAATTATAATAAAACACACATTTTGGTTGCGTCAATCAAAACTATGTACTTGCATTTTGCATATTAAATTCTAGAAATTGAGATACCCAATTTCAGTGTCTACACTTCAACAATTCTTCTTTCATCAATT
Organism: Solanum tuberosum; assembly: GCF_000226075.1. Classification (NCBI taxonomy): domain Eukaryota; kingdom Viridiplantae; phylum Streptophyta; class Magnoliopsida; order Solanales; family Solanaceae; genus Solanum; species Solanum tuberosum. Next base: position 297,823 of record NW_006239109.1, read on the forward strand.
TCTTGGCTTTAGGCCGCATTTGATTCAGCAAAAAAAAAATGCATACAAAAACTGATTCAGAAGGTACGAGCTTGGCTCCTTCATCGCCGGACAATAGTCGACCGACGGCGTATTACGTTCAGAGTCCGTCACGTGATTCTCACGATGGCGAGAAGACAACGACGTCGTTTCACTCTACTCCTGTTATCAGTCCCATGGGTTCTCCTCCTCACTCTCACTCATCCGTCGGCCGTCACTCCCGTGATTCCTCGTCTTCCAGATTCTCCGGCTCCCTCAAGCCTGGATCTCGGAAGATTTTACCCGACGCCGCCGCCGGAGTTGGCGGTCGCCACCACCGCAAAGGGCAGAAGCCCTGGAAGGAATGTGATGTTATTGAGGAAGAAGGGCTACTTGAAGATGATAGATCCAGTAAATCTCTTCCACGTCGTTGCTATGTCCTTGCTTTTGTTGTTGGTTTCTTCATCCTTTTCTCTTTCTTTGCTCTCATCCTTTGGGGTGCTAGTCGACCTCAGAAACCCAAAATCACCATGAGGGTAAGTCTTTTTTTTTTTTTTTTGGTTTCTATCATTTTGATTCTACAATTTCGATGATTTGATGGGAGATCTGAAATGGGTATTTGTTGTATTTTGATTTTCAGACCATAAAATTTGATCATTTTGGGATTCAAGCTGGTTCTGATGCTACAGGAGTAGCAACTGATATGATCTCCATGAATGCTACTGTGAAATTCCTTTACCGTAATACTGCATCATTTTTCGGTGTACATGTCACATCATCCCCTCTTGATCTCTCATTTTCAGAACTCACAATTGGATCCGGAGCTGTAAGCATTTAAACTTTTTTAAAATCCTAAATCTGTAGCTCGATTATCATATTGTTCATTTTGTTATAGTTTCTGTTCTCTGACAGTCTATGGTAAACAGTGTCTCTACACTGGGCAGGGGCGGAGTTAGATAGGGCCGAAGGGTTTATCCAAACCCTCTTCGGCAGAGAATTAGACTGTTTATACATAGTTAAAATTTATATATATAATAGTTGCTAGAACACCTTTGGCTTCTTCGAGTGTTTACTTCATATTTTGAGTCTTTTAGTGAAAATGATAGTTTCGCCACTCACACTTGGGTATGTTGTTGTTTAATCCTTAGTCTGAGCTCTTGTGGCACCAAATGGATGGTTAAATATTTTCATTTTTTGTTGATATGTGAAATGGATTTGATTCACAGATGAAGAAATTCTACCAATCAAGAAAGAGCCAAAGAGTTGTAGCTGTATCAGTTATAGGGAACAAGATTCCATTATATGGAGGTGGAGCAAGTTTGAGCACCCCATCAGGGGCGACGCCATTGCCAGTGCCACTAAAATTAAACTTCAAGCTTCGATCAAGAGCTTATGTTTTAGGTAAAGTGGTAAAGCCCAAGTTCTACAAGACCATTGATTGTTTACTTACTCTTCATCCCCAGAAGATGAACGCCGCAATTTCACTAAAGAATTGTACCTACACTTGATTATGGAGCTATCTGAGCTGGTAAAGTTTTGATCTTTTTCTCAAATCTTGATTGTCAACAAAGTGAATTGATAGCTATTGGAGCTGTTTGTGGTCTCTATCTTTTGCCCCACTACTTACCAACTTTTTCTCTCTGGAGTGGAATGTGGACAGGCTGTGTTACATGTTACAACAAATTTTCCAACTAGCCGCTACTGGAAAATGGACAGAACAAGAATGTGACAATTATTCATTTCTCATGTTAATTCACCTTGTTATTATATTATAATCTATAATAATCTATACCAATATATAGATTGATTTGTTTATTTGTTTTGGAAGTTGAGTAGTACTTTTTTTTTTCATTTTATTAGTAAATTATTAGTGTGTAATTCCAAGTTGTTAATGAATAATGGTTTCTTGAGTTTCCACCATTGAGTTTTTGTTGTTGTTTTTTAAATTTGAGGGAGGAGAAGGGAATCGAATCCTCTAAACCAACTAAACTATCAAGATTTCACAACTATTGGAGTAAAAGTTTAGCTTGAAATCAATTTTGTAGCCTTAATTTAGTAGTGACAACTGTATTGACATTCAATAGTTCACTTTTTTATTAAGCACTACACTTATAATGCCAAAAAATCAGCAAAATGCAGGTACATTGTCATTTATTTATGATGCTTTGTATATTCACACTTTGCTTGAAATTAATTTTGTAGCCACAATTTTGATAATGACAGAAGTATTGGCATTCAATAGTTCACTTCTTCAATAATGTCAACGCTAAAAAAAGGCCATAAAATCTACAAAATGCGGATATTATCATTTATTTACTTATGATATATACTTTGTATATGTCCTCTTGTCTCTTTCTTTAAGAAGATCTTGCAAGAAATGAGACATAGTAGGAGTTGTTATGTCTTCACATTTAACTTCATAAAAATTTCGAAAGGTCACATGGAAGTCACGAGTATTCTTCTTTTATCTTGAGTAGTAGTACTCCTCCGTTACATATTAATTGTCACATTTCTCTTTTACACGTATCTACGAAAGAAGGTATGTGAAGTAAAAGAGGAAAAGGTCGCTAACTACACATATTTTACAAGTTGGAAAAATCCCCCTAAATCAAGGCTTTTATTTAGCTTCCATAGAAAATGACATGTGCTTTGATAGTTCAGGCAATCAAGGAAACCAAATAGCTTTGGCCTTTGGCTGTTGACTTCCATTTGCAATCAAGGAGAGCAGTTGGGAAACTACATAAATTCAAAGATTATCTTTGAATTGGTCTAAAATATCTTAAGCATATAAATTTTGCAGGTGATGAGAATTGAGATACTGTAAATTTTACGTATTTATTAATCTTTGGTAAGTAAGCGAAAAAATATTATCTCAAGAGTATTTATATGTTATCTATCAAAATACTATGGGGTGAAATGTGTTGGGATGGTTGAGGAAAACATGCGGGGAAGAGATAATAAACTTGCAATGTCACTTAAGTAGCTTGTTTTCCTTATTTTGATCAAAGAAGTCATTTTTCTTATTTTTAAGAAACTTGTTTTCCTAGAGAAAATATTTTGACCAATCAAATATGTGAAAAATTAGAAAAAACTTCCGAAAAATATTTTTCGCGGAGCTCAATCTTTGGATAATATTTGTTAAATTAGGTCTTGGGCCTAACTTACACCTCAAAAGCTAGCTCAAAGGAAGGAGGATTGCCCAAGCCTTATAAGGAGTCCACCCATCTCATTAACCACCGATGTGGGACTTTGTCATTCTTTAACACCCCACCTCACGCCCAGTGCTTAGCATCTGGTGCGTGGGCAATTTTGATTTTGGGGGCCCCAACATCAGGTGAGACGGGCCCTGCTCTGATACCATGTTAAATTAGGTCTTGGGCCTAACTCACACCCCAAAAGCTAGCTCAAAGGAAGGAGGATTGCCCAAGCCTTATAAGGAGTCCACCCATCTCATTAACCACCGATGTGGGACTTTTGTCATTCTTTAACACCCCACCTCACGCCCAGTGCTTAGCATCTGGTGCGTGGGCAATTTTGATTTTGGGGGCCCCAACATCAGGTGAGACGGGCCCTGCTCTGATACCATGTTAAATTAGGTCTTGGGCCTAACTCACACCCCAAAAGCTAGCTCAAAGGAAGGAGGATTGCCCAAGCCTTATAAGGAGTCCACCCATCTCATTAACCACCGATGTGGGACTTTTGTCATTCTTTAACACCCCACCTCACGCCCAGTGCTTAGCATCTGGTGCGTGGGCAATTTTGATTTTGGGGGCCCCAACATCAGGTGAGACGGGCCCTGCTCTGATACCATGTTAAATTAGGTCTTGGGCCTAACTCACACCCCAAAAGCTAGCTCAAAGGAAGGAGGATTGCCCAAGCCTTATAAGGAGTCCACCCATCTCATTAACCACCGATGTGGGATTTTTGTCATTCTTTAACAATATTCTTAATTTCAACTGCTCGTAATCGAATTGTTTTGAAGTTAAAAGTACTTTAGAGTTAAGTTTGAAATGAACCGTGCATTAATCTCTTTCTCGTGAATAATGAAAGGTACGAAATAAATTAAATTGATAAAAGTATCATATGAATAGGCACAATGTTTGAATCAATAGAGAACTTTTTCTTCAATATGAATCGATATTATCCATTCCAAATACTTTCCGATACCTTCTAAGGAAAATCTCAAATTTGAATCATAAATTGACGGATTAATGTTCATGCTGCTATAATAAATAATATTTTGACTAATTATTCTTAAATTTAACACCAATCCAATATAGTTTCATAGCATTCCTAATTAATGTTAGTGTTGCTGGAAATTAATCAACCCAAAAAAGTACGATCAAGTTCAAAACGAGCACAATCGTTTCTCAAAGTATTTTTAAACTTAATATGAAAAAATTAAAACCACCAAGGTTAAAATTACGCTCCATAATTAGAGGCCAACTTCAAATTCGAAACTCTAAATTTGAACTACAAATTTAAATTCAAACCGCAAGGAACAAGTTGAAATTAAAGATCAAAATATCGATCCAACTCCAACTATTTGAAAGTATTAAGAAATATTTCTAACACTTCCACTCACTTTTATGAATTACAAATCCAATAGTTCTAACTTCATCTTGAAGTTCCTTTCAAACTATTGTTGCAACTACTCAAAAATAGTATGTGGTTCTAAAAGTAACAACTAATTCATTTTTGGGATCTTCGCTCAAATAACCTTAACAAATTTACTACTTACTTTTTTTTTCTAATTCTTATACATAGATTATACATTAATTATACACAATCAAACATATATTGTATACATGGATTATATATATACTTCACCCATTTCAATTTGCTTGTCCTGTTTTTCTTTTTAGTCCATTTCAAAAAAAAAATCTTTCTTTTTTCGGCATTTTTTTTATCGTAACTTACCACATGATATGTTTAAGACTACCATATCAAAGAACATTTTGATATATTCATGATTCAATATATTTTTAATTTTAAACCATAAGATTTAAAGTCTTAAACTCCACATCAAGTCAATACCCGAACAATCAACTTGAAAAGGTGAGTATTATACATCCTGTCAACTATTTTTAGTTTAGTCAATTAAATAGACTGTTATTTAGGTTAATTCTTCTTCATTCTTTTTTTTGAAAATTACCTAATACATTTCTTATTTTATAAATTTCCTACCATTTAAAAAAAATACAAAGATTCCCTCTCGGATACATCCCTATCCCCTCTTGGATTCATCCGTCAGCTACATATCCACAAATTTCCTAAATAGCAATGTATAAAATGTAATTTAGAAAAAACTAGAGATAAAATGTAATTAACTCTTGACACAAATGTGATTTATGTATTTTTTTTAACTTCCTTTTTTAGCTTTACGGGCCTTTCGGATCTGTTTTGGCAGACCCAGGCAATCAGGACTAGCCCAGTTTACAACCCGGATCCACATAAACTCCTCCCGTGCACCCAGTTTGACGATTCCTTAAATTACAGGGATGAAACAGCAAATACAGGAGAATCTTTTTTTTTTTCTTCTCGAACCTCCTTCACATTCTCACAGCATTGAATATTGAATATTGAAAATTGAAAACAACACCACCCACTTTTTCTCTCTCTTCTTCTTTTCCCCCCTTTCACTTTGTCTCTCTAAAAACCTAGCTATGGCGCTTCCTCATCACCATCTCCAACTACACATTCAACAACAACAACCACATCAGCAACAGCAACAGCAACAGTCCAAATCTTACAGGTTAAATTTTAAGAATTTCAAAAAAAACTCCCCTTTTTGGCTAAAAATCCATTCTTTTTTTGCTGTTCTAATGATGTTTCTGTTTTTCAGAGATTTGTACAACAATATGGATGGTCAGATAACAACCCCAGTTGTTTATTTCAATGGCTCTAATCTTCCTGAACAGTCTCAACACCCTCCTTATATACCTCCCTGTATTTCTTCTCTTCCTAATTTTAGCTTTTTTTTTCCTTCAATAACTTTCTGGGGTTTCTCTTTTTTATCTAATTTGTTTAATTTTCCATGTTTCTCACCTATTTGTGCAGTTCAAGTAGTGGGGTTGGCTCCTGGTACAGCTGATGATGGAGGGTTGGATTTGCAGTGGAATTATGGGTTGGAGCCAAAGAAGAAGAGGCCTAAGGAGCAAGATTTTATGGAGAATAACAACTCTCAAATATCTTCTGTTGATCTGTTGCAGCGGCGATCGGTGTCCACTGGCTTGGGGTTGTCTCTGGATAACGGACGCTTGGCTTCGTCGTGTGACTCAGCGTTTCTAGGGCTTGTGGGTGATGATATTGAGCGAGAATTGCAGAGACAAGATGCTGAGATTGATAGATACATCAAAGTTCAGGTTTTTACCCCATCAATTGATTAATTAATAGCTAATTGAATTAGTTAGGGTTGAATGTACAATATTGATGCATCCATTATCAAAAAGTAAGTTCTTTTCATTGTGTTAGAGTGTGTGAGCGCGCAAGAGCTTTAAGCTTAATCCTCGGCTCAAGGTAGGTAGGCTGTTTTAGCTTCAAAAAGTAAGTTTTGAAGAGAGTGTTGTGCTTTACTGAAAAGTTTCAGCTAGCATACATATTTGCTTTGGTCCTTGCTGAAATTCCCTTTTAAACGTTGAGGTTAAACTAGGTAGTTGTGAGGAATTCTTGAAACAAGTCTAGGACAAGGATATTAATGATGAATTTACAGCCTAATTTTTTTTTGAAAATGGTAACGATGATGAATTTACAGCCTAATTGTTATTCATTCAGATGAACTTCCCATCTGGCCTAGCCCTAGGGGACCGAGTTACTTGGTACTTGTTGATGTTGTTGGTAGGAGGTGGAAGGTATTCCGTGGAGTTAGTCCAGGTGTGCAATAGTTGGTCAGGACACCACGGATATAAAAAAAAAAAGATGCCATGTCTGAGCTTGCAGACATGGAACTTTATGAGAATTAGCTTCTTTGAGAGAGAAAAAATCCAATGGATTTTGTTTATTTGGTCTTTTGGCTGTGTCAATTTGATGTTCTCATTTATCTTGAGATAATTTAAGAAGTAACTGAAATGCATAGTTGGAGCTTTTTCCTACCAAATATATACAAGTCTTTGTATTCGAGTGTGTGCATAGTGTTTGGGTTCAGAGTGATGAGTAAAATTTGAGTTTGGCTGTTATGACTTATGCTCGTTTTAGGTTAAGAATTTGTGAATTATTCGTTATAAAAATGGAAGTCCTTATATCTTATCTTGTTGTTTTGGGTATTGGCATCTTAAACTCCTGCTTTAGATATTCTAACTACTAGTTGAGATCTCTTAGGTTAGAATCTATTCGTAGACGTGACATAGTGTCATTTTTATAATAGTTATGAGTGTTAATAATAACTTCATTATATACGTTCTGCTTAAAACTCTTTATGTTCTATTCCTTTTCAAAAGGGTGACCGCTTAAGGCAAGCTGTTTTGGAGAAGGTTCAAGCTAATCAGATTCAGGCTATCACCTATGTTGAAGAGAAGGTCCTTCAGAAACTTCGCGAAAGAGACACAGAGGTTGACGATATCAACAAGAAAAACATGGAACTTGAGTTGCGGATGGAACAATTGGATTTGGAAGCGAATGCTTGGCAACAGCGTGCCAAATACAATGAGAACTTGATTAACACACTTAAGGTAAATCTACAACATGTTTATGCACAGAGCAGAGATAGTAAAGAAGGTTGTGGTGACAGTGAGGTAGATGACACAGCATCATGCTGTAATGGACGGGCTACAGATCTCCACCTGCTTTGCCGGGATAGCAAGGAAATGAAGGAGTTGATGACGTGTAGGGTCTGTAGAACCAATGAAGTTTGCATGCTATTGTTACCATGTAAGCATCTCTGCCTGTGTAAAGAGTGTGAGAGTAAGCTTAGTCTTTGTCCCTTGTGTCAGTCCACTAAGTATATAGGTATGGAAGTTTACATGTAGTTGGATATTGTGCATCTAATGTACATGTCGTGGCCAACATTTATGCCATCTGTCCTGGTCAACTGACTTGTTGTATAAATTTTTACCCCACCTAAATATTTTGGAAAACTTACTTAGAAATTCTTGGCAGTCTAATTGTCATTTAGGGTTCTTCCTTGGATGGAATGACAATTATTGTCTTGTCTGATGTTACATTTCCTTCAGAACCAGTATGTACTGATGTCTATATCATGGTAACTATTGTGTAATGACATATATTCTCTATAAGCAAACATTGTGTAATGGAATACTCTCTATAAGCAACATTGTGTACATTGTAGTATCTAGTTGCTGACTAGTTTGCCATTCTGATATATAGCAAACAACTTCCAGGCCAAAGATTATGCAGGACTTGAGAATTTAAGGGTCAGATAACCTATTTCCTTCTGTATGGTCATGGAGAATACTCAATTTAGCAGAGAGTTCATCAAAGGCGGACATGTTTAGAAGTATTGCAAACATGTGTGAGTGTCTGGATTGGGTATAGAATCTGTGTTACAATCACTGCCTAGATTTTCTTACACCTTTTGAGATTAAAATGTTTTGTGTTTTTAATTAATTATTTAATGTCACGTAATCTTTATTCAGCAAAGTAAGAAACAGATTCATTGGTGTTCTTACGCCAATGTCAATGTTTTTGATCAACTAAGGGAGTGCCTTAACAACAATGATTAGTTACAGTTATTTAGGAATTCCCCCTTTGGTTATTTCTAGATTTGCCTTTGACTAAGGTTCAGCCACAACTCATCCGTAACTTAATACATGCGGAGACCAATAGCGAAATGGACTATATGTTCATTATCAAGTTGAATGGGAGCGAGCTTCACTTTGGCATAAGAGAGTTTGTCATGTTTCTGAATTTATTTTTAAAATGGAAGCTATGTTAGAGTATTCTGCTAAGAAGACAGTACTGATCATGATGTTGAGTCTTTTGTGAGTGAAGTTTCATAAATGATTTAGCAGGTTACTGTGCATAGTAAATGGTATTTAGCTGGGCTAAATGCCGCTTAAAATTTGGTCTCATCTATGTCAAGTTCATCAAACCTATCCTAAAGAAAATAACTGGTCTGACTGCCCCTAGGGATTTGGTCTAATTGTAGACAGGAGACGTTTAGAGGGTGGGCCCATTATCAACCGAGTTTTGAGCTATGCCATTGGCCGTTGGGCTTTCAAGGTTACTTTATTATAAGAAAGAAAAAACTGGTCCAATTGCTTCCTCACTTCCTGAACATTGTTTACCTGTTTCTTCCCTTTTAAGATAGTTGTCAACCCTCCCAATCTTTTAACATGGTTGATAGAAGAGGCGGGGGTAGAAGGTTATCCAATAGTTTAGTTCATACCCTGTATTTGTATTAAGAGATTCATTCAATACATACAAAAAATAAATCCTGAAATCCAATTACTATGACCTGATGTCGAAATACCTAGAATTTAGAATGCATAAAATTAAAATCTTGGCTTTGCCTATGGTCAATAGGTAGTCTATTCAAGGCATACTATTAAATTGGATTGATATAGTGAAAATTAGCATGACCCCCTGCTATAGTGACACAGATTGGGAATTGGTCCGAATTTTTTCTGACTTGTTTGGGATAGCTGTAGTAATAGTTGTTGTCTGCTTTGTTGATGTTACTCCATAGAGTTGTCTTGGATGTGTGTTATTGGCGCGAAGGCAATGCTGATTAGTACGTCACCATTATCTTAGTTTAGACAGATGACGTGGTTCAGCCTACATCCTGAGGACAATAGCATATTAGATGGAATGAATGTCTTATTGCAGGATTAAGAATGACTTTTTTCATCTATTGAATTATGAGTAGTTATAAGCACATCTGCCTAGTGAATTAACTATGAGCAAGAGATTGATCAGTGAGTTTAGCAGCATAAACACTTCAAACTGTTCTTAAATATGTCAGGTCCTAGTCTTGAACTAAAAGATGGAGTTATGCTGCAGCAAGTGCTTGGCAGGATCCCAAGTGCTGCTCACTCAGGATGGCCTTCACATTATGTATGATTTGTCTTTGCAGTGCTTATATAGCGGAGTGTCACTGTGGTGCTATGTGGAAGTTCTTGAAGTAGTAGTACATTTTATGAAGTAAACATTCTGTAGAAGGAAAATGTTGGGTTGGGGATGGTTTGTGGAACTGAATATGCTCTTTTGACATGATAGCTTAAATTTGTCCTTTTAAGGGTAATCTGCTGCTATAGTTTTTGTAAGGAGTAGTTTGGCCTTTAAAACAATTACACATGAAAATGTGAACTCCAGCCGATAATATTTGTAGGAAGATCAATTTCAGGAATTATTAAACCAGATGTGCATATTCGGAGTTGGCTGATTAGGTTGACCCTGGTCCCTGGCAGGCAATATGCAATGAACTTCCACTGAATGTTGTAAATTGCAAGTATTACCATAGAATCATTTGAAGAACTTGTGAACTAAGATTTCAGAAAGGGGATTGATGCAACTATGATGCTTGACTAATTACCGGTCTATATAATGGTTGTAAGAAATCAGCTTATGTAGGAAAACTGACAGATGGTTTAGGTTTGGTAGCTTCTGCGGAGACATTGATTATGAGTCAGGTCGGTATTATTTTTTTAATCTTTAGTCATTTTGCAGTAAATGTTACTATGTTAGCGTCTTCACCTTTTAAGCCATGAAGATTCTGGTGAAGGTGAGTTCTAGCATGGAGGTGAACCAGTTTTACTGCATAAATAGTAGAGTTTGTTGAGGTCGATTTTTATGCTATCTATCTGGTTCGTTGGCTTGCTGGACCAGGAGTTTATGGGTTGTATCCCCAAAGGAGTCACAGTTGCTATTGCTTTCGAAAGCTGAACTAGGTGGAAATAAGAGGTAGAGTTTTGGGACAGGTTAAAAAAAAAGCAAAATATGTATTGCAAGTTTAACATCGATCAGAAGAATGGATGTGAAGTGAGATAGATGGTTGTGGTACATAGACACAAACAATCTAGCTATTTAAGTTCAGTCCTTAAGAGAATGGCATGATAAATGTAATGGAACATGTATAATTAAATGGTGGTTAAAACAGAGTGCTGTAGCAACATTTTGATATCAGAAGATACCGAACAAAGTGTAAGGTGAAATTTTATAGGTGGTTGTAGTACTAAGAATACATATGCGAGTACAATCTATCCATCTTTGAGAGTAGTGTCATAGAAATGTAAGAGGTAGGATTTATCATATGGTTGAGGTTAACTAGTTGGGATTGAGACTGAGCTATTTTTATGGTTACATTAGGTCTGGATATGATTAACAGAATAAGTGAGGTATAGTTCTCATATTGGTCAAGCCTTAGTTTGTAGTAAAAAGACAAATTTCTTGCAAAGTCATAGAACAAAATGTATAGAGTATTCATATCTTGGTTACAATTAGTTTGAGATTGATTTGTAGGTTCTTTGATTGATTAATTTATCTGACTGAATAATTATGTTTCTGTTATAACTCATGGATAACAAATCAAAGGTACCTTATCCACTCTTATGAGCTATCTTATGGCGTAACTGGTAAATTTGCCTCCATGTGACTGGAGGTTATATGAGCTATGTATATTACATTACCCTGTTGATTTTTTGGTGCTTCCTGATTTTATATGCTTCTTCACTTGTTTGCCAGAAATTAACTTAGTAGGCAAGGAAGCATGTTAACTGTAGACATGCTTGGTATATTGAGTCTGAGATGCCTATTGGTACTTCTTGACTGCACTATGCAACTTCTAGAAAGATTGGCTTTGTTCTTCAAGTCCAGAATAAATTGACTGGATATTATCTGCATTTTATTTACTGTGATCAGTGTTATCGTTGCTGCCTTGGATGATTGTGGATTGACTAGAATATATGTTGGTTAACTGCGTATTGCGGCTCTCCTCTTTAATCCGGCTGAAAATAGAACAGTAGTAGTATGAGGGTCTGACTAGGGTTGAGTATACACAAATATCACCCCTACCTTGTAAGGTAAAGAGACTGTTCTAATAGACCTTCGGCTCAAGTAAACATTTCAAACTAGTCTGAAAATATAAAATGAAAGAAATTCATAGAACAGGAGCAGTACCCGAGGGTCTGACTAGGGTAGAGTGTATAAATATCACCCCTTTCTTGTAAGAGACTGTTTCTAATAGACCTTCGCGTCAAGGAAATATTTCAAAACTAGTCTGAAAATACAAGATGAAATAAAGTTTCAGGAGTTAAAACTAAATTATGTTGTCAATGTATGGTAGAGAGACTATTCTTAAATAAACCTTCACCTCAAGAAAACATTTCAAAACAGGTTTGAAATCACAAAATAAAAGAAAACATTTGAAGCACGTTTCACTCTCAATTCTGATTTCTAAGGTTGTGTGTTTGAGTCATCGAGAGAGCAAAAAGGTGGGAGTTTCTATAGGGGCAAAAAAAATTTTGTTATCAAGTTAATAACATTCATTTGCTAGTGTTTACACTCTTTTCTTTTCTTAGTATGTAAAGTATCTTAATCTTGTGAAAGAAGGTTACAAATTCGAGCTATAGAAATCTCTTGTAGAAATGCAGTGTAAAAATTTCATACAACAGATTTTTGTGACTGTCTTTTCTCGATGCTCACATATAGTGAAACTTAGTGTTTCGAGCCGTCGATAAAGTTAACCGTGAGTGATATTTTTCAAAGGTAAGAAATCGGTGGATTTCACTGAGGAATGACAAGAAAGTAAGCTGTGCACCTTTATATTTCACTAATAATAAGTGGAGCAGACGGCAGAGAGTATGAGGTGATTAGACAGTGAAAATAAATAATGCTCTTTGGATTGCCAATTTTACAGACTCCCTTTTGCTTTTTTCTGCCTATTTTATCGGAGAAAAAGTTATCTTCTATCACTGACTTACTTATTATTACCCATTTCAGTGGCCTAGTCAAGCTTTTAATCAAATATTCCTTCCTTTATTTCATAAGGTTAAAACTTGGAGTGAAAGTAAACTGGATAATGGATTTATGTCATATGTTAAAACAGTTGGTAAACACAGAGAGAACTGAAAAAGGATGATATATCAATAAGCGTAGGAAAAGAAACTGGGCGACTTTGTCGTTTTAATTGTAATTCGGAGAAGCGTCATCAGAGGTGGATTAGGATTAGGTGCAAGTTTTATGGAAGGAAGTTTCAGAGAAGGTGAGAGCTCCATTATATTCGAGCATTGTCATTGTATGAGGTGTTATCTAGAATTGTGTTAAGTAGAACGTTGAATTTCGTCTAAAGGTACGTAAAATACAAGTGTGGATTGATATAGCATATAAATACCTAGAAGAAAATTCATGAATAGGTTGGGCACGGTGTTATAGTTTTGCATGTGATATATATGAGATTTTTGTGAAGCTCATCACTATCTCAAAACGGTAAAATCATATCGGAATGCATTTGTGTCATTATAGTTGTCACGCATTTGCCAAGGGTGAAGCTTCGTTTGCTCAAGCCTTCAAGGATAGTTAATTGAATCTCATTTGTCAAAAAATTTATACCAAGTAAAGGTCGCAAAGTCTTAAGTTTATATTGGACGTTGAATTCCATTCAGATTAAAAAAATATATAAAACTTTTTATTGGTCTATTGACAACAACAATAACAAAAACAACATATTTAATGTAATTCTATAAGTAGAGTTTGTTGCTGGAGTGTATGCAATTTCACTTTTCTGAGAGGTTATTTTCAATAGACCTTTGACAGAAGTAAAGCATATCAGAATAGACCCTTGACAGTAGCAACATCAAAGAATACAATCACTTAGTAAAAATTGAAGACAAAAATAGTAGGAGAGTTGTAATACAAATAAGGGAAACTAGAAAATAGACAACGCTTGACTATCTACTGCCCTAATCTTTGATCTTCATACATTTTCCTGCTAATGCATCGGCAAAAGGGTGCAAAGATTAATAAATTATGCAGAACCCTTGGGCACTGGGGCGGATCTAGGAAGGGGTGAGGGTGTTCATCCGAACCCTCATAAATATATATATATATATATATATTATATCCCCTAAACACAAGATTGGAGGTTAGCTTAGTGGTTTAGAGGTTCAAAATTCACCTTTTTGAACCTCTTCAGTGAACATTCTGGAATCGCCACTGCTTGAGTGTTGGTGGTGGGGCAAGCTGTAAGTACGTATGACTGTATGAGTGGTATATTAGTTGTAATAAGAAGAAAGCAAGTTGAAAAAAAAGAGTGAAGTAATAGAGATGATAGAACATTAGATTCTTTGTTAATGATGCTGTGGAAAGCGATGACAAAGAGGAAAGTGATGAATAATGCATCGCATCTTCCATCATAATTATTATCATCACAACTATATTGCAAAAAATCTATTATTATTATTATTATTGTTTCCACCTCAACCGACCTCTGTCATATCACTCTCTTTATTTCTCTTTTTCATTTTATCTGGAATTTTAATTATATATATCGTCAAAAAAATATCATATCATATCATTGATATTTATATGTCAGAAAATGAAATGGAAGGTTATCCGTTATAACAAGTAAAGGTAATTGGATGGTATAAGAATTCCTCACATTGATTGTGTATAAATAACGTAACTTAAAACTCTTTTTACCAATGTCTAAGATTTTTTTTGAGGTACAAATTAGAAGTCTTTCATGTTCATTAGTTAAAGCATTGTTAATTGAATATACATTTGATCTTAATTGTTGTATAAAAAATGCATGGCGTAATCCCTTTATTTGTTCAAGCCTAGCTAATTAAGTTCATTATACAAAACAAATAATTGGTTGAGTATTATTGAGCAACACTAATATTCTGCCTATGGCAAGGTCCTCGTGATGGTGAGGGATGACTCAAATTGGAGTTCGAACATATTGCTTGTTTGATAGGCTTGATTAACAAATAAAGTTATGTTATTGCTATCAACTTTTAGCATTGTGATAAGCTTTTTATCCAAATATTTGTTTTTATGTGTTTACTCTTGTATATATTAACTGCTCGATGAAAGTTCCGACTCCGCCGCTAAATTCATTATCACGAAATTAAGGCCAATTCCTTATTTTGATAAAGCTGTTTTTTCTTCTTATTATTTTTTTTTTTTTGCCCTTTCACTTGGTGGTGTGGGGTCTTGAGAGCCTCTTCTAAACTTCCACTTTGTATATCTTTTTGGCCTTGTGGCAGAGAGATGTTGATGTTGTACCTATTTTATGTGGATTTTTGTTCTGGAACCCAAATATATATCTATGTAATATAATTCCATAATTCCTTTATATTCTCTGATCTGCCAAAGTTTCATGATCCTTTTGCAATCTTTGTGTGTGTTGGTCCACTTAGTTCGACTTGTTACATATATGGGGACTACTTAAATTAAAAGGCTGAACCCCATTCCATAATTAAAGTTAAAACATATATACTTGAATTTTAATTTCATTTTTTAAAAGTATATTCAACGTCTTTCTATCTCATAAAGATTGGAGAATAAGATTCGGATACAATTAATTATGTTTGATATGAGAAAATGTTTTTAATTTCTTGATAGCCATTTTGCTATTTTTGGATTGTTTAAAAAGTTCTCTTTTAAGAGATAGTTAATTTGATATATATACCAACAACAACAATATACTCATCAGTATAGTCCCACATAGTGGAGTCTAGGAAAATAAAGTGTATTCAGATTTTATCTTTGCTTCAAAGGTTGTTTATGATAGAACCCACTATGTAGTTCCACACAATAGTCTAGGAACTTTTGCTAAGTTTACATTTATTTTGAGACGAATAGAGGGTGTGTAAGAATTGGAATTTTTTTGATAATTTTTCTGAAGTGAGATTTTCATGTTTACGGGAGAAAACACACGATTTAAGATATTCAATATTTAAGTAAAATTTTAACTTTATATCAATCTGATTTCATATTTTAATTTCAAATTTCATACCGAGTGAGAGAGAGAGAGCGCGCACGTGACTTTGTTGGACACTAAATAATAAATTTCCCTTTGGGAAACAACAGTTGTATAATAATAATAAAAAAAACTCACTACGTTTGTAACACAAAAAGTTGGAATTTCAATTAGTAGTTCCTTGGGTTGTCCTTATCTTCTGCAAATTCCATAGTGATAGTGCTAAAGGTAGTGAGTGTATCTACTTTGACAAAATCTATGTATCTCTTTTTCTTTTCTTTTGCATGTATAGAAAACATAATTATGGCTCTATTACCCCACAGGCTACACCAAAAACAAAAACAAAAAAAAGCACCACAAATAAATATATATATATAGTTGATACTTATTATGATACTCAAAAAGGAAAAACAAAAGTAGAAAGTGCTAGCTTTAAATTTCTACAACATACATTAGCTAAAATTGGCCTTAATTTCATTTATGTGACACTATATTACTATAGTATACTTCTTATTTATGTAAATCTTAAATATACATTTATTTTTTTTAAAAAGGTTTAAAATTTTATGCCCAAATTATATTTAAAAAGACCATTTTTCCTTTGCGCTTGATAAGCACTTCATTGTAGCCAAACTTACTGCTGGCCACCCACGTTCTCTAAATGCATGTATCATAAATGGAAGGGATTGATAAGTGAAAACCGGGGGGGGGGGGGGGGGAAAAGGGGAGGCAATGAG
>NW_006239109.1:314874-324382 GCF_000226075.1 Solanum tuberosum
AGGGGGAGCGGGGGAGGGGGGGGGGGGGGTAATAGGTATGACATGATGCAATGTTAGTTGACTGAAAACGTGATCTTAGATAGGAATGTATGAAGGTCAAGGATTAAAGTAGAAGATTAGTAGTTAGCTGAGTGTTGTCGCACTTTGTGTGGGAGAGGAAGGGGGTTAGCCTCCTCCTCTTCTCTTCTCCGTTTAGTAGTATTGTTTAGTTATCACATAGTTTCTTATTCTTCAATATGTATTACTATATTTTTCTTGACTCGTTTTATATGTTGCTAGTTTGTTGTCTTATTTTTATTACAATCCTAAGTCGCATACTTTTCTTTTGAGCAGAAGATCTATCAAAAATAAAATCTCCGAAATAGGGGTACTTATGTTGTTGTAACGGAAAATATGATGTTCTAGCCATAATCTTGGTAACAATTATTCAATATTATATTGATATAATGATATTAGTTCTAGTTCATTTTGGAAGTTTATCATTTCTGTTTTATCGATACGCTAGCTATAGTATCTTCATCAAGATAAAGAAAAAAAACATGAAATAATAAAGCCTAAAATCCTGTTAGTTGTGGGAATCTAATGATGTGAAGAAAAAAAAAAGGTAATGTTTGAACTTTGAAGAACTAAATTAAAGTCACAGATTTTTACCACTATATAGACTTCGACTTTGCGGTGATTTGACAATGATTTTCATTTTTTGGGATTATCTAGGCTAGGAGTATTCAAAATTGTAATAAAAAGCCACCACTTTTGCCTTTTGGGATTGAATGTGCTTCAAAAATTTAACTTTAAGCATGCAATAGTTTATACTCAATTATGGACTGATCAACTTAAAGTTCGTTTTTAGAGGCTGATATAAAATTTCTAGAATATGAATGTCAATAAATAACAACCAAGTGCCCCATTCAATCAATTTAGAGCTATAATAAGGTAGCCATCCGATAATATTATATCAAATTTAAGAAATGTGTAATATTACTTAGGGGTGTCCACTAAGCTAATTGAGCGAAACCTGTTCAGGTCAAAATAAGTAGAGTTATTGAATTGGTGAGTAATTGATCCATCCAAAATTTACGTGGGTTAAAGTGTGTTGGGCTAAACAAACGGGTCATAACTCAACCGCCACAATTCATATTAAGATTTAATTTCTTTATTATATTTTGTATATTTTATGAAAACATATTAACAAAAAAATTCATAAGTTAATTTAGACTATATATCAATCTAACTTTTTAATGGACTAAAATAACTTGTAGTACAATAGACTAAGCTAATAAATAGGCGGTGAATCAATGACCAACACCAACTTTTTTTGGATGAACTCCCTAGCTCCACTCATGTACATATATATGAATGGAACATTTATTATTAATGTAACATGTACATAAATTCTTCTTGAACCATACAGATATTTAGGACGATATGAAATTTAAGTTATACATACTGTTAATGTAAAAACTTTCACACCATCAAATTAATTTTTACGTACTAAAACAAACTAGTTCTTAATAAAATAAAGTGAAAGAGACCAAATGATTCAAAATACAGTTACATTTAATCCTTTTACCTCCTATCACCAAACCCCAAGAAGAAAAGGTAAATAATAAATACTCAACCAAAATGATTCAGTGATGATATATAATTACTATCTCTTTCTCCAAGATCGATACGGTGTGATGAATGAATAATAATCTCATCAAACGGCTCATAATTAATTCCTTCGAATATTTTTTTGTTTTCCAATATAGTATATGATGATGAGATATTCATTACTCCAATCAAAATTACAATTTATACCTTCTTGCATTATTGGTAGTTGCCATGACCTTATAGAAAATAAAAATAAAAATGTATATATTCTACTTTAAGCATGCTTTGTGAGTAAATGGACAAGAGGGTCTTTCATCTGCAAGAAATGATGGCAAATATGATGGAGGGACCCTAATGTGGGGGTTCTTTTTTCAAGTTCCTTTCTTTAAAATAAAGAGTTCAAAGTGGTATTGATAATGTAAAAAATATTTATAAATAGAAGTGATATTATGATTTGAATTTCATGAATTTGAGATATTAATTAATTTTTTAATGTATTACCGGATTTGTTATTTAATGATTTATACATTAAATAAATTTATTAAGACAAATATAATATTTGGACGAAGATTTTTGAGTTCGGCGAAACTCTTATATCTTGGGTTCTAGCCCAAGCCTTATAAGATCCCACATATTTTGTATTCGGAGTTCCATGACTATGCGCGATTGAGCACATTCATGGACCGGGGTATTCCCACCTCCACGAGTATTCAGTTTCCTGGAGGCCCACATCGGGCATGACTCTAGTATCATATCAAAATTGGATCTTGAATCTAACTTATACCTCAAAATTAGCTTAGCTCAAAGAAAGGAGAATTATTCAAACCAATTTCATTCATTCAGTGATGTGGGACATTCCAACCATCATTATATCTTGTTATCACACATCAAACCACATCGTACGTAGTTTAAACAATTCTTACATTGATAACAAAGACAAAAATAGAGGGGTGAGAAGCTTCATCAAAATCCTCTTCATGATAAAATTATGTTGTAAATACATATTATATAATAGATGATGAATCTCTTTCGTCTTTATATATAACGATTGTGAGTATATATTAATGAAATCCTAAATAGTTATAAGAATCCATTGGATTGAGGAGGTGGAAGAAGCAGCCTTGGCAAGTGTGGGACATGTTATTTGTTAATGACAAACTTTTTTATCTTTAACATTGGTTTGATGAGGCTCACATACACATAGAGAGTGTATATATATAATATATAAAAAGAAGAGCAAACATAAGAAGAAGAAGAAAAAGAGGTGATATGCATGTGATCCAACAGCCTTTATGTTCCCCTCTTAATTCTAACCTATTTTAATTTCATCTCTTTTTTGACATTCCCTCACTAATTCTACTTTTCTGTTTAATCATACTAACTTCTATCTTCCTTTCATCCATCATACCCCCTTTATTTTGTAGGTCCCAAATTATCATATCATGTCAATTACCTAAGTCCAATCATCTTTTTATAAATGTTTTTCCTTTATGTTCCCCTTCTTTCTTTACATGTATAATATGAAAAGTTATTTGCTGTACACTCACACGCTTATGACTTATGAGTGTGTAGATAGTATATTGTATGAGTTCGATAAAATACAATAAATTATGTGAAGTCTATCAATTGTATATATGCAATAAGTTGCAAACCCAACAACATAAATAAGTTATAGCATATTAACATGTTCAATGACAAGCCAGGAGTTATTACAATTCATAAATTTCAAATTTTGTATTTGCATCTGCTAAATGTTCTTGTGGTGATTTAGTATGTACGTGACTTCAAATGTTGCATCCTAGGGAGGAAATGGTTCAATATAACTTATTATTATTTGAATAGAACAAAATGATTCTAGAAAAATCTTTTGTATCTATCTTGTAAGTACAAAATAAAAAAATAAAAAAATTATTGTATAACACTACAAAAAAAATAAAAATAGAAATGGATAAAATTTTGAAGCTAAATAACAAAATCTCATGCTAATTTCATTTAGCTATGGATTAGGGACAGACTATAAGAAAATTCAATTAGCTAAGAGTTTTTTTTGTAGTGTAATTAGCTACAAAATCAATCCAACCTTCCTTTTTCCCTATTCTCTTTAGGTAGTTAATTATTTTTAAAAATTTTACCCGGAATATACACACAACATTTTGTTCTTTACTTAGAGGGGTCATCGAAAAAGAAAGGAAATAAAAGTAGAATAAAAGAAGAAAATAAGAAGAAGAAAGAAAGAAATGAAAAGACTCAAACAAAAGAAAATGGAGGAAAGACGACCTTTGTTTTCTCTCCTTTTAACGTAACTACAATAAAGTTTATTAAAATAAAACTTTCTTTAGTGTTCAAAAAATAAAAATAAAATTAAACATCCAAGCCATGCATGCAAGTCTACACATTCAAAATTCTTTTGACCTATGCTTGTATACATTGAGAGGAAAAAAAATTCTATAGGAGGATTTTTTAATTTTTTATGTTTCTCGTCTGGTGTCTGATACTCGCATTAAGAGTTTGATTCTTCCAGATTCGCGCCGCGTAGGGCCCCATTCGAGGGGAAGTGCCCCCTATATACCAAGGATATTTTCATACTCGAAGCTTAAGCTCGAGATCTTTAGTTAAGAAAGGAACAACCTCATTCACTGCACTGCATCCCTTGGTGGTCGTCTATAGGAGGAGGCTACTACTTTTTATTGGTGATTTTTCACTTAAAGGAGCTTTTGAATGGAGGCCAAACCAAAAAACCCTTTGTTATTCTAATCTATATATCTTCTACTTATAGATACTTTTCTATCTAATCAATTAGATGATTTTTTTGTTTAGTCTGACTAAGAGGAAAAAATTAAAAAGCAACAATATTGAAACAAAGTTACACCTTTTTCTTTTCTTTCTTTACTAACAACTTTTTATTTTTGTGTTCCTTTATAAATAAAGAATTTTGATATTATAGAGGATTAGAGGTAGCTTTGATTGATTGGCCATATGGTTGACAAAAGGGCTTTTTTTTTCCTCTAAGAAAAATAAATGGAAGAAACTTTAGTAATCTACTCATTTTCAACATATGGCCTTTAATATTTCGAATTAAGGAGGCATGTTTGTAAAGTAAATGTTATAGACTGGGTTACCACAACACATTGGGGTAATTAGTTTTTGGAGTTGTAATTTTTCTATATTATTCTCTCGGATGATTTTTACGTGTCCCCTATTTTAAAAATAAGTTTTTATTTTACTTGTTATTTTTAATACGTGAAGATAATACCATTATGTTTTCATATTTTACCCTTAGCATTAATTACTTATTTCTGAAGTTATTTTTTAAGACTTAATACTAAACATCAACTTACAAAATAGTGTGGTGAAATAGTCATGTCACTCATTATTTTCTTAATTGTGTGTCAAGTTTGTGACAAGTAAAAATAACAAAGGGAGTAATTATAATTAATAAGTTCACTCTTGAACTTAATAACCCTGTAAATTGGATGTAAATAAGTAGACACTTAAATTTGAATAAAATTGAGCAACTAGACATGAGTCCTATGTGTCGGTGTCATAATACACATAAGATACTGTAGGACTTAAATTGTCATATAGAATTCCACATAATGCGTGTGTCTATCTATTCAATTTCGTACAAATTTAAGTATCTACTTATACACATACATCTAAAGTTAGTGGACAAAAAGTTAACTGATGTCAAAGTTAAAGAACTATGATACCTTCAATCTTTAACAAATTTTAAATGCTAAATTCATATCTGATTTGTAATATATTGGTTCAATAATTTAAGGAAAGGTACATCAAGATCCAACTTTCGAAACCATGAAACAATTATCTTCATTTTTTGGAAAAGAAAAATAATAATAATATGGATGCATTAATGGAGAGTACATGGACAGAAAAATAGGTAGAGAAAAATGGTTAGAAGAGTACAGAAGGATTTTGTCATATTATTAGAAAGTATAATAAAAGGACAAAACAAATAAAGAAGACAGTCACCAGTGTAGTGTATATTTCTGTAGAAAAAATGACAAAAAAATAAAATAGTACCTTCTTCTCCTGCCTTTCCCATTTATTTCAGATGGTCACTTCCTCGTGTGTACTCTTTAAATTTTCCTAATTAATTATATTCATTCATATATGTATGTTAAATTATTATTTTATCATTTAATTATACACCCCACCCCCCTCGTGACCTATTTATCTTTTTCTCCCCCCCTCCACCCATGACCAAAATGCAGAGTACCTAGACAGTCTCATGCATCTTGCAGGAGACCAACTTTGACTTTTACAAATTCAGATTAAAGCATAGGTGAAAATTTAACTTATGTATACTGACAATGTAATGAAAATTTTCTATAATCGATTATGTTTTACTTTGTCGTAACAAGCTGTGTTTGATGATTTTTAATTGATGGAATGAAATATTTCGCCAATGTATCATATTTTAATTTTTATGTTAACCAAATTATTTATGTTAAATTCATCAAACAGTTAAGGTTCACCTTACTATGGGAGTATAATGACATGGAACATATTTGAATTTTCAGGTTAATTAAATTATTGAGTTCACCTTATTATGATATAGCATTGTTCTTATAAAACTTATTTATTTAACGTGTATAAATTATTAGATTTTTAACCTAGTAACTCACAAAGATTAGGATCCAAAATTCACAAATTTTATAACTTAGAAAGGTTCCACCATAAAAAAATCTCCTTTTTCTTTACTCTTTACGTTAAGTGGTATTTTTAGCTTAAACACATCCTATTAAGAAAATTACTCATTCCTAGAAAGTAAAATGTATTTTTTTATTAATTTACATTTTATAAATACATTGAAAAAGATATAACTCTTTTTAGTTTCTTAATTATGTAAAATTGTCTTTATTTTTATAAGGATAAAAATTTGGAAAACATCGTTAATAATATCTTATTTATAATGTGAAACACCACTTATTTTGAAATAAAATTATTACAAACTAGCTTCATCGCTAATCTGCTCGTAGCTAACAAACATCTATTGCTAATTTGTCTCTAAATAGAATAAACGATGAGTTTTGTTGTTTAACAAGTAATTGTTATCGAAATCATCATTTTAGGTAAATGGTAGGGAATCTTAATAGGGTAGCCTGAATTTTTTAAGAACAAAATACTACCATTACCAAGTGCTTGCTTTGGAAACAGGTTATTAATCTTGAATGTGGAAGAAATTAGTACTCATAATTTAAAAACAATATATTTAAATAATTTTTTTTGTTTTTTTAAAGGGAAAAAATGTGGAGTTTCTGAGTCCTGCAGAAAAGGTCCAATAAATAGGACAAAATAGAGTGTGGGAAGAGACAGAGGTAAGAAGCTTGTAGCTTGTCCTACCTTCAACTCTTTTTGATTCTTTCTATTTCTAAAATTTTATCAAAAAGGTGTCATTATTCACATTAATTAACTTAATAACTAATTAATTAATTAGAGTATCTATTCTAGGTTTACGAGACTAGGTGTTTTTATCCTTATTCGTTCTCTGTTTTAAGCTGTCTCTCCTTGGACTTCTCACTTTAACATTACTAATTAACCACTTTGTATTTATATTACTCTTACTATTAATTTTTTAATTTTTAAATGTCTTATATTTAATAAGGATCGTCCTTATCATTTACTGCTTCTTTATTCCTGTGTCAATTCAATAATGAATAATGATTATTGAACAGATGGAGTAATATATAGATGTACAATATATTTCTTTGATATTAACCGACATTTATATTTTTCAACTTTAGATGTATATAAATAGACATCTAAACTTGTTTAAAATTTAACAAGTTATACACATATTCTACGTGACATATACAAATCAATTCAAAATGGAAGAATATATGAAACCAAATTAAAGATATATTTATTTGTTATGCCTAATAATATTTTTTGTAATTTTATCATATAGTAAGTGGTCATGTGAGAGAGAGGGTACTGGGCAAGTGGGGTTCAGTTTCACTGCAAAAAATATATGAGATGATATAATAATAATCGAATAGAATCTTCTTGGTTCCTATCACTATCCCTTCCTTCTCCCAAGAATTTTACATATATACCCAAAACAAAAACCAATGTGTTTGCATGTTCTTTACTGATACTATCAATTAAATACAACTATAACATTAGTGGGCTCCCTCCATTTGTTCTCTTAGATTTTCCACTTTCCTTTGTTTTTTCTAATTAATAGATTTTATTTCTACTTCTCTTCAATTTCTTCCAAGGTTTTTATATTCATGAAAATTCTATTTTATTAATAATTTAAAAAGGTTAAGATGGTTCAACACCTATAAATAAAAGGAAATTATTTACATAGAGAAGAGAAGATTAAATTTGTATATGTCAATGTTATTATTTTATCTGTAACTACTTCATAATTATCCAATCAAAGCTTGAAAACATCTATTTTATCATTCTACAATGACATCACAAACACAATAACTTAATTATATGATCATTATTTTCGTACACAACTGAAAAATGTTAATTGCTCATTATAGTGCACGTTTTGTGGCTGATTGATCAAACACACCCCTCTACTTCATAATAATGAAATAATTCACATAAGTAATCATAAACTCATATTATAACTTGCTAGTTATCATAACATTCATTTTGCTTCCTACCCACTTGCTACAAACTTAAAATATAATAAAATAAAATAAAACTAAACAAGGAAGTTATCATGAGCAATATTGTTTTCTAGAACTTGTTAGATGTGCACAGGAGAGTTCTAGTTACGAATTCAGCGAAAATCTTTATATTTAATCAGGCTTCAATGTGGATACTGAAAATCGGGTGGATAGTAAAATTTATAGTTGAACTAGACTTGAGCTTGAAATATTTGTGTGTTCTCCACAAATGAAAATGGCCACCTGGCCATATTTGACTTTTAAAAAAAAAACTTAATAGATACAAATAATTTATTTAAAATCAGTTAATCACCTTTTCAAAATTTCTTAAACCGTCAACACAAAATTCTGGATATTTATCTAATGACTCCCTCTGTTTCCATTTACATAACACTCTTTTCATATCTAATTAATCTAAAATTGATATTTTTTTCAATTTTATATTTTTTATTATTTTTTCTTCGTATTTTATTCTATGAAATGATTTGATACAAAAGTTTCTATGATTTATTTCGATAATAAGTTTTAAATTTTGTATCCATTCAAACACTCATGAACACAATATTTCTTCCTCACAAGATAAACGTAAGACTGTATACACACCATCTTCCTCAAATCTCAGTTATAAACTATATTGAATATACCATTGCTCTATTCAATCAATTATAAAATTATACTAAATATACTATTATTGTATCTATGAAATATTAGTTAGGATATGAGTTTTTAAATGTGAAAAATAGAAGGTACTTTTGAGATGGTACATCTAGATTGATGCAAAGAGAAGAGAGGTGCATGTGAAATATTCCCACAAATAAGTATGTAACATGAATAGAGGAATAGAGTGGTGGGAATAAATATAGGAGGATGTGGAAAATTCCAAAAAGCAAGAATCACGAGAATAGCATAATAAAACAAAATTTAAAAATAATAATAATAATAATAATACTATATACTAAAAGTAAAAAATAAAAATATTAAATAATAATAAAAAAGCAAGGACCCTGTCTCCATGTCAGCCGCTGAAACAGTGTACAGTGTGCAGTGACTATGGAGTGTGAACTGTAAAAATTTGAACTACTACTGTAAGGGGTCGTTTGGGTCGAAAACAAATTACGTTAAAATTAGTCATATTAGGATTAGTTATTTCAATTTATATTATTCAAAGAGTGTTTGAGGGATGGGATAATCTTATCATTTTATTTTATTTTGAAATAACTAATTTTGGTATTTTATATATATATATATATATATATATATTGTCA
>NW_006239109.1:325785-330547 GCF_000226075.1 Solanum tuberosum
TATATATATATATATATATATATATTATTTTTTATTTTATTTTTACCCTCCCCTAGGAGTTCCCACCCCTTTTGCTCCGTTGGTGACTCGAACTCACAACCTTTGGATTGGAAGTGAAGGGTGCTTACCATCCGAGCAACTCCCTCTCGTCTTTGGTATTATATATTATTTCAATATCTGATAAAAAAAACTTATTTCAATACTGATTACTAATCTCAATATAATCTATATCAAAATTAACTAATAATAGGAATATATTAAAATTTTATTCCAGAACTATCTACATTTATCAAGTATACCAAACTACCGACAAAGAAAACTACCTCGATACATTAAAGCTCTCGCTATATAGAAAATCTCCCACTACATCAAATATATTTTTTTGCGACAATTAACTCTTTTTGTAAATGTCCCCATAGCCTATAACGACAATGAATCAAATAACAATTTACTAATATTTATAAAAACTTTAATATTTTTTATTAATATATATTTTTTATTGCTAAAAGCTATTTTTGTTATACGGCACCAGAATTGACTGTACCAAACCACCCACAAAGAGTAAGAAAAAACAGTGAAGAAGAGAAGGTTTAGGAGTCATCTTCTCAGAATTAGAATTAACAAAAAATATTGGAACTTGATTCTTTTATTTTTTCAAAAGCTGACACTCTTGTTTACTAATAATATTTTTAATTGTTTTTCTTTAATGTGTGTAGTATTTTTTAATATATTTTTCCTGAAATATATAAACAAATGTACCGATATTCATAGTTTCTTTAACTTAATGTCCTATTCGATATCCATGTTGTA
Organism: Solanum tuberosum; assembly: GCF_000226075.1. NCBI lineage: Eukaryota > Viridiplantae > Streptophyta > Magnoliopsida > Solanales > Solanaceae > Solanum > Solanum tuberosum. The sequence goes on from NW_006239109.1 coordinate 326,596, forward strand.
TATATGGTCAAAATTAGGTCTACCCCTCATGTTGTTGACGTGTTTAATATACGGACTGTGCATTGCATAATTCACAAATATATATATATATATATATATATTTATTTATTTTTGGATAAAAGAGATCTGTATTTACAATGGAAATAATTAAAATTGTATATATGGCTCATCATAAAAATAGGAATAATACTACTTTAGTTGGAAACAACTTTCCTGATTATAATTATTTTATATTTTTTTTTACCTTTTTTCGTCGATAATATTTCGGGAGTGTATAAAAATATTTTATATTGTCAAGAGAGGCAGAGCTAAAATTTTGAATTTATGAGTTCTAAAAAAAAAATAGTCTTCGTTCTGAGGCCGTCCCTGATCACATACTTCGATTGATTTCATGAAATATCTGTTAACTTTCACCGACAATAAATACCAAAATTCTCCGTCCACCGAAATTAGGTTAGGACTAAGGATAGATGAGAAAAAATCACATAATATATATATGTTTTTGTTGAGACTTGAATATGAGATCACCTCATAATTTTCAACCCACTCCATTAATAACTGCATCACATCCTTGGACATGATAATTTTGCCACTAGTAAGCTATAACTTCGGAGAAATTAAAGGGTTATTATGAGAGATCATGACCATGAAATTAAGGAATGCTCGAATTGATTAAGGTTTGTCTACAAAATTAATGATGTGTTTCATGAAAAAAGTAACCTATAAGATACTATATATTATGTTGTCTTCGTGATAATAATGTTGTAAAATAAAAAAGCAAACACTTTTGGATAATTTAGTTTAGCTTCTTAAGGAAGATTACTACTGTTATGATTTTTAAAGAAGTTTTGGATAATTTTAGTACAGAAGTCAGTGTGGAGAACAGCCAAAAAGAAATGAAAAAAGTTAATAAGTGATGATTGGCATGGTGAAATAGATAAATTTTACTTTCTTTTAACAATAATAATTAATGAGTGTCATAGATAGCCATGATCAAAATAATCAGTTGTGGTATCTTACTGAAATAATTAGCCATCATTTTCCCTATGGTTTCACTTTGGGCCATGTTATATATGTCCCTACTATTTACTGTCAACTCTTACCACTTATAAAAAAATAATCGATCTCTCCTTTCCTCTAACGATGTTCGATATTTATATTGAAACTCAATTAAAAACTCAATTCAGATAAGTTCATGTCGTGAGTTCGAACTTAAAAACTCGAATGAATCAGTGTCTTACTTTTATCACCAATCCCCCACGGCCCACCCCCACCATAATGGATATATAATGCATGCATTTTATGAACCATGTTCGTATTCTGACAACAAGTTAAGGTAGAAGGAAGTGACTCTTGATGTATATAAAAAAATAATAAAAATACTAGTATAGGACTTATAGCTTTGGTTTTTAAAAAATTAATAAATGTGAAAAAAGAAATTATTGGGCCATTACAAGGAAAGAAAAAGCTATAATGATTTATTTTGCAGTTATTCATGAAAAACTTTTTAGGCCAATAATTCAAAATACACCACCTGAGGCACGTCAAAAAGTGAACCAAAAAAATGGTTAGTTAGGCAAATGGTTCAAAGCTCAAAGAAGCCTAGAAACAGTCTAAAAAGTGAAATGAAAAATAAATAAATAAAATATCCCATTGAATAATAAAAGTGAGAAATTTCAAAAAAATAATAATTGTATGAGTTAATGTTATATTGAAGTTTGGAATATTTACAAGAAGAAGAGAAGCAAATAGAAGAAGAAGAAGTGAAATGTTGTCACTTAGGAACAGGCTTTTTTGAATCATGTCACGTAGTTCGATGGATGCTTTTTATTTTTTTGTAATTTTTTTTTTACCATATGATGCTTTTATGCCTGCAAAAAAACAGTAAGATGAGAAGTAGAAAAATTAAAAAATGATTAGATTCGAAATTGGGAAGAGAGTAAGTGTGTTGTTGGGTTGGTGCCATAACACAACAAATAGATACATACAAAATGAAGTCACTCGTTAGACGTGAAGTTAAAATAGACCACTCTTCTTCTTCTACTTCTATTTCTGCTAGTTTTCATATGATTCTAGTTGGTTTCTAAAGGATAGACTATCTAGGAGAATGACCAAATTGCCCTTCTTAGTTTATTAAATACAACAAACAAAAATAATAACATATTCGGTCTGATTCCACAAGTGAAATTTGAAAAACGTAAACACATCCGGTCTGATTTTACAAGTGAAGTTTGAAGAAGATGAACGTATCCAGTCTTATTCCACAAGTGAATTCAGAAGAAGATGGACATATCTAGTCTGATTCCACAAGTGATGTTTGAAGAAGATGGAGTGTATTTATATATATATATATACACACTTTATAACCCTTAGAGAGATTGTTTCTGATAAAGTTAATAAAATCCTTCATAGTTTATATATACCTAAGTTGAGAACTAAATAATTCCCACCATAAAATTCACTTTTTAAAAGAAACAAGAATGAACGATCGATAAATTTTGTAGTTAAATAATAAAGTCATTGATAATCCAATATAATGATTGATTACAATATGTCAGCTATGAATAATTTAGTGATGAACTTCGTAGCTAATTTAAATGTGTGTTTTTGTATGTAGTGAAAAGAAGAGTTCGAATTGTATACACTTGCTACTTGAGTTTGAGGTGTTTATTAACGTTAATTACAAGTATTTCTACAAATGATTAAAACTACAATAGTCCTAATTTCCTACCAATACATAACATCATATGGGAGATATAGCAAAAAAAAAAACACATATCAGTACCAAATATTATCTAATCCTAGTTTTAGAAAGTTGGTCAAAACTTCTATAAGAAGAGTAGGAAAATTCACACTCAGTAATTTTTGTAGTAGTACTTACCAAAAAATATAATATTATTATATAATTATTGATTATACACCCCCAATTAATAATACTTCTGACCAAACTTACTGGATTGACCAAATAAAAAAGAAAAACTTTCCTGGAATCGTTTCTTTTTAGAACTTTTAGCTATGCTATTTTCTTTGATATAGTTCCTAAAATATGTCACACGTCAAAAAAGGTAAAGTCGTAGCTAGTCAAAGGTTGGTAAAAATAGAGAAAATGATGAAACTTAGCTTAGTTTGGAACTGTAGTAGTAACACTAGTATTATTATTTTACAGAAGTAGCAGTTCCAAGAGAGATTTTATTTTACCCCTAAAAATGACTGTAAAGTAATATTGGTATTTGGTGGCACCGCCAATTTTATTATTTATCAATGTGGAGTTAAAATTTTCACTAAAAATTATAAATATTAATTTTAATTATATTTATACATTATAATTTTCTGTCAAATGAGATTTAGATGAACCCTTGTAACTTAGCTCCGCCCCTAAACTACACACCTTCGTATGCATGATTATGATTTAAGTACAATTTGGTCATTATTTCGAGTAAAGTAAAGTGATTAATTTACTATGTTATACTTTTTTCCGTTTTAAATACACACCTTCGTATGCATGATTGTGCTTCTTTTTTTTTTGAACTATTTGGTCGCCATTAAGAGTAAAATGATTAATTTAGTGGTGTTTTAGTTTTTTTTTTTAATTTCAAAATAAGTAGTGTTTAAGGATTTCAAGAAGAAATTACCTTTGTTTACTTAACAAAACACCATTTATTAGATTGTAATTATGTGCGTGAGAGGATGAAAGTCTGTGTCTAATCTAAAAATACCACTTACCCCTTATTTTAAAACGAAACGGATTTTATAATGTTGTAGTAGTGTGCGTGAGAGGATGAAAGTCAGTAGAAAGAGAAGAAAAAGAAATGTCACGGGTTTGTCTTGAAAGGCCCTTATTTCACAGTCCTAGACATACAGACACTTATTCTCTCTCACTACATAACCGAGGTCTCTTTTCCCTTCACTATAATATTCTAAAAAAAATAAAACTTCTTTACCCCACCCCCCT
>NW_006239109.1:332321-349547 GCF_000226075.1 Solanum tuberosum
CACCTCAAAATAACCTCCTTATTATTACCTCCCTCATTCTCAGATCTTCTTAACATTTTTTCTTGTCATCTTCTATATTCAAGAATTTGCACCTTTTTTTCTCCCTTTTGTTGTTCAAATGGCTTTAATGCTAGATAATTGTGAAGGCATATTACTCTCATTAGACTCACACAAATCAGTTCCAGCTCCATTTTTAACAAAAACATATCAACTTGTTGATGATCCTTCTACTGACCATATTGTTTCTTGGGGTGAAGATGATTCTACTTTTGTTGTTTGGCGTCCACCTGAATTTGCTCGTGATTTACTCCCTAATTACTTCAAACACAACAATTTCTCTAGCTTCGTACGTCAACTCAATACTTATGTAAGTCTTTTAACAATTTTTTTTAATTTTTTTTTTTGTTTAGTTATAATACTGATTATAAATACATTTCTTGATTTATTAGGGTTTTAGAAAAATCGTACCGGATCGATGGGAGTTCGCTAATGAATTCTTCAAAAGAGGTGAAAAACATTTATTATGTGAAATCCATCGGAGAAAAACAGCTCAACCAATACAAAATATGTCAATGAATCCTCACCATTCATATCATACGGGTTCGGGTTTTTTCCCAAATTACCCGACTAATTATAACCCGCGGCACAGTATTTCCCCACCCGATTCGGATGAACAATTTTTTCAACAACAAAATATCAATTGGTGTGATTCGCCTTCTTCCAACAATAATGCGAGCAACAACAATTTCACCAACATCAACACCAACACCAATACAGTAACCGCGTTGTCGGAGGACAACGACCGGTTACGTAGGAGCAACAATATGTTAATGTCGGAACTTGCACACATGAGGAAACTTTATAACGACATTATTTATTTCGTTCAAAATCATGTCAAACCTGTTACACCTAGCAGTTCGTACAATACTTGTTCACTATTGCCTGCTTCAGCTACACCTATAGTCCAAAAAAATATGAATATGAATATTCATCATCAGTTTGGGTATCAACAAATTACAAACCCTAAAAATGTTGCTATCTCCAACATCAACAACAACAACAACAACAACAACGTCGTATCACCAAGCAAGACATCACAAAGCAGTAGTGTGACGATTCTTGATGAAGGTAATGGTGGTGGTGATAATAGAAGTACAAAATTATTCGGTGTTCCTCTTATGTCTAAGAAAAGAGTTCATCCTGAATATTCATCTTCTTATTATTCTACGACGAATATGGTGGAGACAAATAAGGCAAGATTAATGGTCTTGGAAAAAAATGATCTAGGATTAAATCTCATGCCTCCTTCTTCATCTTAGACTTTATTTTTTTTTCATTGTTATTAGTATTATTATTATTCACCCACACTACCTTATTAAAGTTCAAGTTTTTGTTTCAAAATGTTAGTGGATCATGAAATGTTGTACTTGTGAGTTTTTTTTTTTTTTTTGTCTTTGTGTAAATATAACTTATTTAACCATGAATGCAGGTGGGTTAATTTTTGTTATAATTGGGGAAAAAAAGTTAGTAGTATAATTAGTTTTTTTTTATTTTTTATATGTCACTTATGTTTATGTGTGTTCTAATTCTTCTTCTCCTTTATTTCTGGTTTTGATTTATCTGAAGAAAATTTCAGTTGCATTTATTAATGCACACGAGAGAGAAAGTTATTATAAGGTTAGCTCTGAAATATGCTTTCTTCTTTTTCAGTTTCAACTTATGTTAAAAGCTTATAACAACGTTCAGTCCATTGACAATTTTTTTTTTTCTCTGGGGCTTTCTCTCTGATCAATACATTAATGAATTCTACGTACAAATATAGACACATCTCAAAAAAAAGTGCGTGTAAAATTTTGAAATCAAGAAAAGAGAGACGTTTATATTTGAACTGAGAGTTTATTAGAAATAAGTTTTTTATTTTATCTTTGTTATGATAGTGTAGGATAAGACTGTGTATACATCATTATTTGACAATTGGAAATACATGATTAATTATTTCAAAAATTTAAATTTTGTTTGGTGAATATTTATTAATTAGCACTAAGGATTGTGTAATTATTGAGGTAATAATTATTATCATTATAAGTAAGAAAGTTAAACTATGATCATAATTATTATGATTTATGGCTTCTCTCTGATTATTAAGAATATTGTGGAGCATCTCAATTTCTCGTTTACTGAACTTGCACGGTCAGACACAAAAAAGTGAGTAAAAAAACACAGAGATGAGAACAAAATCATGTACAGAACCTAGCAAAAAGATTAAATAAATAAATAAAAAATTTAAAAATGTTTAGTCATTCGATGATGGTGAAATTATTATTATTTTTTTTTTAAAAAAAGAGACTGGAAAATGTTTTTCTTTTTTGGTTTGTTTGATACGTTTCTATCAAGGCTTCTATACTTCTGAAAGACCAGAGAAGAAAAAATAAACCTATGTCTTTTCCTACTTTAAGCATCTAATTTTGTTGTGTTTGAAACTCTCTATGTGTCCACTTCTTCTTCTAACTTCTTTTATCATTAGTCATTCTTTGGATTTTTGCCTAAGGGAAAGGGGAAGATAGGTTTTTTTATTTGACTGGTGGTTAAGAAAACAAAATATCTTTCTTTTCTATACCTACTTTACTTGTTCCTTTGTGTAACAATCATATACCAAGTAAAGTTTGCTTTTGCTTTTCTACACTACTCTCAATTTTTTCCCTTTTTCACTATTCTTTTTCTCCTAACAACTTAATGTAAATTCAAAGATTTAAATTACTACGTGTTTAGAATAAGTGTGATCTTATTAATAAATCATGTGTTTAGAATACAAAGTTATAGACAGAAGCAGAGTCAAGATTTAAAGTTGAAAGAGGTTTAAGCAAAAGCTATTAGTATTGAGAGAGAATTAAATTTATAAAATTGAGATTTTTTCTTGTTTTACTAATTTAAACTTTTAGGTGAGATCATTGGATTCATTCAAAATCGTAGCTCTGATTACTATATGATCTTATGTATGAATCCATCCCACTAGTGATATTGTTTGTTTTAATTAAACCTAAACCCGCGTGGCTTTAAAATGTGTTACTATGGTCTAAGCCTTGTTTTCTTATATACCCAATACCTTCATCTCTCTTATTTTATCAATGTGGGATTCACCTTGCTATATGTATACTTGCTTTGTAATTTGTTTATTTATTTGTATATCTATATGTATAGTTAAAGTAATGAATTCGTAGATCCACCTTAAGACAAATACTTCGAAAGATAAATGAAAATCAAGGAATAAGAAGATGTAGAAAAAAGAGGTTTCTCAAATCTTGTATAACAAAATAGTGGTAGGAAAGTAAGCTGAGAAAATCTTGGCTCATGCAATTACTAAATTTGGTCTTATAATAAGAGAGAAAAATTTATAATAACCCTAAACCTAGCTATCTAAGTTTGAATGAATGAAGGGTGGGTTCGTTTAGACTTTCCTTCTGTCTTTTTCTAACAAGGAAGTGGCACGTGGTTGGAAGCTGCACGTGTAGTACATAGAATTGGTAGAAGAATATATATATATATAAATATATATATATATACACTTAAAAAAATCGTTTGGTAACTGATTAGAGTTATGCATATATTAGTAATATAGAGATTATGTAGATATTAGTAATATAGAGATTAGTTATAAGGAAATATATGTATTATGTTATGCATGTATTAGTTGTGTAGTATCAGTTATTCCACTTTATATCATGTACTATACAATAATACCTATATATTTCCTCATAATTTATATATGTATTAATTATACGAATTTTTAAATTGCAAATCAAACATCACATTAATTTTATACATAAATAACTTACTTCGTAATCAACTACCAAACATAATATTACTTATGCATGAATTAATTAACACATATATAACTCACCTTCAAACTAGCTACAACGATTAGTCGCCTCAAAGCAAAAGAAAAAGGAAAGATGGTGGAATGGGAATATTTGGGTCTATAGAAAAAAGTGAAATACGGATCATCCGGTTTAAAGATACTTTAATCGATTGTTGGTGTGTTGCTTAACAGCCGTATTGGACCATGACACAATTTTTGAAATTAGTGAAAAGCAAAAAAAAAAGTTTATAATTTTTTTCCTATAAATATTTGCATTATTATTAATAAAGTGAATGTAAAGATTGGAATTTTCTATGTCGAGTCTTTTTAGTGTACACTTTATTGACATTTTCCTTCGAAAATACTACCTTTATTGACGATTTAATAAACTTTGAATATATAGTACTTGTACTAAATACTACTAATTAAATTACATGTATATATTGTAAAGTTTTTAGAAGAATCTTTTTTCTCTACTTTAAACGAGTAGAAGGTTTGAAACTTTTTCTGTTTCTACAATTTTCGAAACGTGCAATCATGGAGAAACTAATTGTTTCCTAGATATTTGTAAGTGCTAATTAATTAATTAATTAATATAATTATTACTACTTTGAAGACAATGGAATATAAATTCAAAAAACACTGGCCCTATTAGAAGAATCCATGTTGATTTCATATGGGATTTTAGTGTCTTAATCAGTTATAAACCAATTGATTGTTTTTATTTGACTTTTCCATATTATGGGGGGCATGTTTTTAATTACTTATTTGACTAGTAGAGTGAAAATTAATCCAAAACACAATTAATAGTGCACTTTCTAAAGAGCGCTTTACTACTCAAATTATTCTTTGAATCAATTCCGCATGATCTGCTTTAAATTAAAATTGTTAAACTTAAATATGTCACAAGCAGTATATGTCCTCATTAATTGAAACCAAATACATTATTTTTCCACCAATTTTCTAAAACATGTTGCATCAACAAAGACTAGTACCATTTTTAGTCAAACTTCAAATTCTCTTAAACATGGGTGATAATTGATTTTGTTTTACACATGTTAAATTTCTTCAAAATAGTTTTTTATGCATGTATAGTTAATAAGGTGATAAAGTAATTTCATCAACAAGCAATTTGTCATATTTCTCAAATTGAAGGAATACAAATGCCCCCCAAAGATCATAATTAACGCACAAGTGAAATATTCAATAATGATTATATAGAAGAAATATATCAAATTAAAGAAATAGTATCTTTTTAATTTAGAAGTCCACGACAATATCCTTGATTTCAAACTTATAAAAGTGAAATTCAAGGACAATGTTACGAAGCTGAAACTTATAAAAGTAGCCGTTCAAAATATAGTAATTTTTTTTTACATGTGTTAACTAATTGTTCTTTTATTTTCATACTAAGAAGTGATTAAATAGTAGGTAAATGTTGATTAGTGGTCTAAAAAGTGGTACATATCTATTTGAACTGTTAATGGGCTTTTTGGGCCGAACTGTTAGGGGGAATTGCAATATTAATGGGCCTTCTGGGCCGAGCTGTTATAGGGAAATGCAATGATAATGGGCTTTTTTGGGCCAAACTTGCCCAGCCCAAATATCAATAGACCCTGAAGTAACCAACGTTCTTCAAACAATTTCAAACTCGCGCAAAAACTCAAACTATTCCGGCAGTGAGTGCTTCTTGCAAAACCTACTAAATGACGGAGCCGGAATTGGTAATCGCTTCATCGCCGACCGACGCCGGTATTGGATGTTGGGACCTCCATACCGGCGCTGAGCACCTCCGTTATCGAACTTGCTCCTCCCCTTCCCACGGCCTTACCTGTGTCGGCGGCCGCTTTCTCGCCTCTTCTCAACTCCGTGAAACTAAATCTTCCTCAGGCTCTATCCTTTACTGGTCCTGGAACAAGGTAAATAACAAAAAATTCACTTGTATTATGTTTAGCTTTGTTAATTCACACTTTTGTAGTATGTAGTTAAGCTGTTTGATTGATTGCCTATTAGAAAGCTTAGCTTTGTTAGAACTGTTATGTATACATGTAGTGCTGCAATTATTGATATTTTATTAATTACATTTCTGTAGCCTCAAGTGGAAGTTAAAAGCTTCCCAGCGGAACCTATAAATCCACTTGTTTCCAACAGTGAGGGAACTTATATAGCCGGAGGAGGTGCATCCGGCGAAATTTACTTGTGGCAGGTTTATACCAAGTCATTTTGTCTTTTTAGTTGCTCATTGTATTTGGCAGTCCGATTAAATTAAATGTTATATGTTTTGTTTTTATTTATAGGTTGCTACTGGTAAACTACTTAAGAAGTGGCATGCTCACTATAGGGCGGTTACTTGCTTGTTATTCAATGATGATCAATCACTTCTGATTTCTGGTTCAGAGGATGGATCAGTTCGAGTTTGGTCTCTTATAATGTATATTTGCTTCACATGTTTTTGTATTTGTCTAGCTTTTGTTTGATGATCTGAGGGCTAATATCCGGAACTTGGTTGACATTAGGGTATTTGATGACTTGTTGAGAGGGAAAGCAAGACAACCTTATGAGTTTAGTTTCTCAGAGCATTCTTTGAAGGTGACTGATGTTGTGATTGGGTACGGCGGAGCTAATGCAATTATTGTTTCTGCTTCAGAAGATAGAACTTGCAAGGTTTGCCTTGTATTTTACGGTTAAGTAATTGTTCATGCTTTTTGGTAAATTTGTAGAACAAACTGCTAATGAACTTGACTACTATGTTTGTTGTCAATCATAAAGAATTAAGTCAAGTGACTCTATGGCAATTCGTTCATTTTTCTAATGGTTTCAGACTGTTGTTTGCTCAATGTCGTAGTGATTATAAATAATTAGTGATGCCAGTTATACCTTTGCCTAGTTATACCTTTGCCTGATGCTCAATATTCTTAGTTGTCCATTTTTCATAGGTTTGGAGTCTTTCTAGGGGAAAATTGTTGAGAAACATTGTGTTTCCATCAATAATTGACGCAATTGCATTAGACCCCGGAGAAGATGTCTTCTATGCTGGTGGTAGAGATGGGAAAATATACATAGCTGCACTAAATGCTGTTGCAGACCCCAATAATAATTATGGATTGCACATTCTTGGGTTTCTCTCTGAGCAAAGGTTTGCAATATCTATGATTTGTTATATAGATAGTTGTGTGCTCTCACTAATGAGAACGTTTGCGTTTTGTAAACCCTAACATTTTTTCCTTTTTGTTTTATATTTAAGATGTTCGGTATAGCTTCCCTGTAACTTCTTATGTTTCATTAGTACCTCTATATGGTTCTTTCTGTCCTGTGGAATACATGAAATCATCATATGGGTCTGCTTAATTTTTGTTGGCATCACTTATAGCTTCATGTTGAAGTGTCAAGCATGAAAGGTTGTTGCTTGGAATCTCCATATTATTCTTCAATGTTGTAACTCAAGAGCCATTTAGTAGGAATCTAATAGTTTAGGCATGTAGTATGGAGTTTACGTTCTGGCTAATGCATGGTTGCAATTGTGACTAGGGCATTACTCTCAATATGTTGATGGAGTTAAAATAGTTTCATGATGTTCTTTATGGGCTATGGCTAAATATTCCCTGTAACTTTTCAGCTGTATGAGGACATGCCTGTATGAACTTCTGTGGCAGGAGTTACCTTATTTCCTGCAGACACATGCTAATTTTTGTCTCCCCTCCCTTATCTGTTTTTCATTTTCCTTGAATAATTTTACAATGATTCATGAAACAGCAAGGCTATTACATGCTTAGCATTAAGCACGGATGGCAGCTTGCTAATTTCTGGATCAGAGGATGGCATGGTTCGAGTGTGGAACACCAAAAACCATAACATCACCCGAATTTTTAGGCATGCAAAAGGTACGGTTGATATCCTGAGTACTTCTTCAAATGACTCGTTGATATCCTGAGTACTTCTTCGAATGACTCGTTGCTACCATATTAATACAGTTTGCTCCTTGAAATTCTTGAAACATTGTTAGTCGTGCATAAGAAATCTGTTTGTTAAATGTAAAGTTTATTTATTTGCATTACTTCTAAAAGTTCAAGTAAGGTTTGTCTAAGCCTCTAAGTGATTCCATAGTGGTATGGAAGATTGTTATCCAAAGCATCGTTAAGAGTTCTGTCTTCTAGGGTTGTGGACTTGAAAAGATAAATCACTTATTGTCTCCAACGGACGATTAAGGCTTGAAAAACGGTGTCTTCCCTCTTGAAATCATCCTAATGTCTTGCAACAGTTAATAAGTGCAGAAAGAATAAGATTAAAGCTATTTCGACTAGGACACTAGGTAGTATCGGCATATGATAAATCTGATGATTCTGTGAGCATTATGATTCATTAACTTGGAAAAAAGAAAAATAGAAGAGGCTGAAACTCGATATAAATAATGTCTCTTTGTGTTAACTTTTTACAGGTCCAATTAACAATGTTGTAGTTGTTAGACAATCATCTCTTATGAGTAACCGAGGAACCGTGAATTCTCAAATGCCTTCCGTTAAGAGACACGGGGTATCATTACCTCCACCATTGGAAAAGTGTGCTAATTCAGCAGATGAAAATGACTATAAGGCAGTAATTGGCCCCCGGATCGATCCTGATAGATCTGTTGAAACTTCATATATCAGTATTCAGTCCCTAAGTAATCAAATCTTAGAACTTCAGGTTAGATTTTCTTTGGTTATTGATCTGTTGCCTGTTTTTGTTCCTTCAACTCCCTCTCACTATAATTGTGTGTTTGACATCCTCAAATGTCTTTGCTTATAAATTTGACATTTACAGCTGTAAATTCTTATTCACTGCTTCCCAATTTAATGGTCTTAGTTTGACTTGGCATGACTATTTATGTGAAGAAAGGAAAATTGGTAGATCTTTTAAGGAGTAGAGTAAAATTGGTAGATCTTTTTTGTATTATAGATGTGTCAAACATCTTATTGGAATTAGACCCAATTTTGGGACGGTAGAAAAGGATCAAAAGGCTCTTTTCTGGGGAAGAGGGAGTACTTTACTCGTCATGTCTTTCTAATGGGGAATAGATACTTTCCATATGAGGATTTAGCTTTATGTCAATAGACACCAAACTCTATTCAATTTTTCTTTACTTCTTGATTTATCCTTTGAGATCAGTTGATATGATTCGGGATGCATGCAAAATAATTAAAAATAAATTGATTAATGAAAATCACTGGATAGGAATTCCAACCGTAATTGCAGAACAAAAAGAATCTCAGGCAACAATTGGGGTGAAACAAATGTTTATGCATTTATGGACGGACGAGACCTTCAAGGAGATCGGTGAGCTCTGTGGTGGATGGTTGTTGACGGAGGAGGAGACAGAACTGAGAAGCCATCTTAAATGGGCAAGGATCGAAATACGAGGTGATGGTCGGAGCATTCCAAGTGAAGTCTCTATTTCTAGAGATGGAACTAAATTCATAATTCCGATCTGGGCAGAGAGGAAAACCCTATTTGAATCCCCGCCGGAAAGCAACAGAACAACCACTGGAGAAGATCAACTGAAGATACAACGGATAATAGATCTCCAACCATCTATATCCGAGAAAGCAGAAGTACAGGTTGTCGATGTTGATGTAACAGAGGGAAATCACGTGGAGGCAGCTGTCCAAATTTTTAAAAAACCTAAAGTAGCACGTGGACAGTAGGTCAACTGGGCCGGATCAGGCGACAATTATTTTTAATAACTTCAGCCCACAGCCCAATTCTGACCTTCAAGAGGTGGTGATTGATGAATCTCTGGAAAATTACTCCAGTCGCGATGGAACTGGAAGGAAAACACCAAATCTACAGAATCTCGATGGGACCCAGCCAAGAGAAGAAGGATTTGAAGAAGGAAAAGCAGCGGAAATCTCCTGTTTACCCATTAACAAAGTAAATGCATGCATCATATTGGGGGAAACCATTGCAAACGAAAACGAGTCACAACAAAAACATCTGGAGATGTTTAATTCTGGAGAAATTTGGGATGTACAGGAGATTGAACCACTACGTACCCACTACGTACCCAAGTGCTAACTGATTTAGAATGGAGGGCAACAACATGGGTACAACAAAATCTTCTTAAACTTCACAAGATGTTTGGAGTAGATTTTTAGGGGCTTGAAGAAGAAGCACTTGAGTTGCTTAAGCAGGTTGATGCAAGCAGACATGCCAGAAGAATGGAGCAAACAATAGAAGTTAAAAGAGCAAAGCATAAGGGAGCACAAGATGTCAAATTCAAAAGCAATGGTGATAGAGGGAAGGGGAAGGGGAAATCACATAATACTCCATGAAGATAAAATTAATCCCATGGAATGTTAGGGGGCTGAATGAACAGGGAAAGAGAAGGGTGGTACAAAACCTGTTGCAGGACTGGAAAGTAGACATTGTCTGCCTCCAGGAAACTAAATTAGAAGGCGATGTTCGGGACTTAGTTAAACAAATTTGGGCAGGGAGATGGATTAAATATGCTTGTTTAGAGGCCAGTGGAACCAGAGGAGGAATCCTAATGTTATGGGATTCCAGAATATGGGAAGGGGAAATTATGCAAGTTGGAGCCTATACTCTCTCTTGTAAATTCAAAGCTCAGACAAGCAATTTTGAATGTCATATAACCGGAGTGTATGCTCCGAATAGTAAAGTGGAGAGGAGGTTTGTATGGGAAGAACTGGCTGATATAAGAGGCTTGATGGATGGTCCATGGGCTGTTTGCGGTGACTTTAATGTCTGTAGGTTTCCTTCTGAAAAAAAGGAATGCAACAGGTTAAACTCAGCAATGAGAGAGTTCTCAGAATGTATTGAAGACATGGACCTTATTGATCTGCAATTAAGTGGTGGAAGGTATACCTGGTACAAGGGTGATAACCATATCACAACATTCAGGATAGACAGGATTATGGTCTCCACAGAATGGAATAATCTTTTCACCAACATAAAGCAAACTACTATGCAAAGAGTGACTTTTGATCATGTTCATATTGCCTTGTTGTGTGGACATTGGGAACAATCTAAATCCTATTTTAAGTTCGAAAATTGGTGGCTGAACCAAGAAGGATTTGTTGAAAGAATCAAGGTCTGGTGGAATAATTTTGAGTTCTATGGGAAGCCAGATTACATCTTAGCATGCAAACTTAAAGCCCTCAAAGGGAAATTGAAAGAATGGAGCAGAAATGAACCAGGTAATCTGAAATTGCAAAAGAACAACCTTATCAATCAGATGGCTGAGTTAGAATCACATCAGAGCAACAAAGTTTTAACTGAGGAGGAGATAAAAAAAAAAGCCACACTTTTCATGGAGTATGAGGGGTGTTTGAAGAATGAGGAAGTGGCCTGGAGACAGAGATCAAGGGCATTGTGGCTCAAGGAAGGGGATAGGAATACAAAGTTTTTCCACCAAACAGCTAATGCCCACAAGAGATACAACCATATTGATCAACTGGAAGTGCATGGAGAGACTATAATAGAGCCAAACAGAATTAAGGAAGAAATTATTTCTTTCTACAAAAAGATGTATATAGAACCTGAAGGTTGGAGACCTCTGTAAATATCAGCAACCATCCTACCATTACAGAGGGTGAAAATGAAGCATTGCAGGTAGATTTTGAGGAACAAGAAGTACTTGAGTGTTTAAAAATGTGTGCCATAGACAAAGCCCCTGGTCCTGATGGGATACACAATGGGGTTCTTTCTAAAATGTTGGGAGATCATTAAACATAACATTATGGGGGCTTTCCACAATTTTCACTCAACTGGGATGTTTGAAAAGAGCTATAATGCAACCTACATAGTGCTGATTCCTAAGAAGATAGGAGCAAAGGAACTCAAGGACTTCAGACCCAACAACTTAATTGGAAGCTTCTATAAGCTAATTTCCAAGGTTTTGACAGAAAGGTTGAAGAGAGTTGTGGATAAGTTGGTAGACAAACAACAGATGGCTTTTATCAGAGGCAGACAAATAATGGATGCAGTGCTTATAGCTAATGAAGCAATTGATTCTAGAGTGTCCCTGAAGAAACCTGGTATACTATGCAAACTTGATATTGATAAAGCATATGACCATGTGAATTGGGATTTCATTCTAAGTATGCTGAGACAAATGGGATTTGGTAGCAGATGGATCAGTTGGATCAAGTTTTGTATTTCAACTGTTAAGTTTTCAGCACTCATCAATGGGTCTCCTGAAGGCTTTTTCAGTGCACACAGAGGAATCAGGCAAGGGGATCCCTTATCACCCTTCCTGTTCATCATAGCTATGGAGGGGCTTAACAACATGTTGAAGATAGTCAAGACAACAGGAAGAATACAAGGATTTTAAGTCAGTAAGGTTGCTGGGAATAGTATGGAGATCACACACCTACAGTATGCCGATGATACACTAATTTTTTATGGGGCTGAGGAGGAGCAATTGCTGATTTTGAGACTTATACTAGTCTACTTTGAAGCCATATCTGGACTACATATAAACTGGAACAAAATCCATTTGTATCCAATTAATGTGGTTCCGAATATGGAACACCTCTCACAAACCTTGGGAGGAGTGACATGTACTCTGCCATCAGTATACTTGGGCATGCCTTTGGGGGCAAAGTCTGGAGCCATAAACATTTGGAACCCAATAATGGAGAAATGTGAAAAGAAACTAGCCAGATGGAGATCACAGTACCTCTCCTTGGGAGGTAGATTAACTCTGATAAACTCTGTTCTGGATGCTCTCCCTACATATATGCTATCTATCTTCCATATTCCCCGGTCAGTAGTTCAGAGTTTGGACAAAATTAGAAGAAACTTCTTGTGGCAAGGAAATAAGGAGAGAAAAGGCTTTAACTTAGTCAAGTGGAAGAACATAATCAGAAGTAAGATGCAAGGTGGATTAGGTATCAAGAATCTCAAAAACCATAGCAAAGCTCTGAAGGTGAAATGGTTATGGAGGTACCATCAGGAGGACCAAGCTCTATGGTATAGGGTGATCAACAACAAGTATGAGGAGCTAAATAAATGGGTAACCAAAGAGGTAAATACCCCCTATGGGATTAGCCTTTGGAAATCCATCAGAATATTTTGGCCTTTTCTCAGTAATCAGTCAACTGTCAAGGTACAGAATGGCAGAAAAACCAGTTTTTGGTTTGATAAATGGTTGGGTGGTATGAGCCTCAAAGATTGTTTTCCTAACATCTTTACATTGGCTCAACACCAACAGGGGACTGTCGCTGAAATGTGGACACAACAAGGCTAGGATTTGATCCTCGGAAGAAATCTGAATGACTGGGAAATTCCCAGAATACTTGAATTGTTTAAGGTTCTAGAGAATATTCAAGGTATACAAACAGGTGAGGATTATTTATGGTGGCAGGGACACAACAAAGGTAGTTACAAGGTGAAAGAAGGATACAAACAGATAAGTCCTGGTGACATTCAAGACTTCAAATGGCCTTGGAAGCAAATCTGGAGGATCAAAGTGCCACACAAAGTGGCATGCTTTACATGGCTACTAGCCAATGAAGCAGTTTTGACATTGGATAATGTGGCCAAGAGAGGAATCTCTCTATGCAACAGATGCTCCTTATGTGGTAAGGCTAATGAGACAGTGAGACATCTCTTCTTACATTGCAACTTTACTGAGCAGCTGTGGTAGATTTTCCTTAATCTCAGAGGAATATCTTGGTGTATGCCTAGCAAGATTGATGACACTCTATTTAGTTGGGAGATGGTTGGAGTTGGGGCTACCAACAGAGAAAGATGGAGGATGATCCCTGCTAGTATTTGGTGGACTATATGGAGGGAGAGAAACGAGAGATGTTTTGAGAATAGAAACAATAACTTGCAGGAAGTAAAGCTTAAGTTTGTTGTTCTGCTTTTGGTGTACAAATGTCTACTCCAATGAAACTGAGTCAATCATAGATGTTTTAGGATCCATTTAGATTTGGTTCAGTTTTTGGATAGATTATACTTTCTTTCTGCTTTTGTAAATATGGGTTTTCAGTACTACCCAAGTACTAAATGAAATACAAATGTTACCAGTTTCAAAAAAATGTTTATCAATCTTAAAGTATGCAAAAACTTCTCTAAAAATGAGCTCTAACTGCATTTATACATAACAAGAAAACTCAATAGGACATATTGTCCCTAAAATCTCTTTTGAGTTTCGACACGTCAGAAATCAGAACTCAGATCAATGATCTGGATGCTCCAGCAAACAGCCTCTCCTCTACCACTCCCACATCAATGACTCGAAACCAGATAACTGATCTAGAGCCTATCCTCTGTCAACCTCCGATCAACCACTTTATTTGGAAACAGATCATTTTTTCATGTTTTAACCAATTCTTAAATATCATGTTACTCCTTAAAGGTGCAATCCGTAGATGCTGCTGAATTGTCCACCAGGCATCTCATAGTTGTCTGCAATTGACCCCATACTATCCAGGATTATATCTACCAATTTAGTTGCTCTGCAGAAATAATGTCGCGGAACTCTTAATGTGCTGCACTGCTTTCTTGAACTACTTTTCATGGAAGAATGTTTTAGCCTCTAGGAAATGTCTATTTAAAAATTGTGTGTTCTATATTTTTACATTAGTATTGTACTTGACTCACCCTCAATTGCTGCTTTAAAAGTTAATCCCATTGCAATAGATAATGTCGTGTGATTGCCTAAAAAAGTTATCATCTATTTCAATTAACAGCTAGTCTTTCCTGCATACAGAGACAAGGGTCTTCTGCTGCTGCTGAAATGGAGATCGAAAGGCTAAAACTCGACCGCAGCAGGTCCATGCAAATGATTCAGCAGTGGGAAACAAAGTTTCAAAGTCTACATCAGTTTTGTGTAACCGAGCTATTGGATGGGGAAAAAGCTGGAAATGCTTAGGGACACAGTCTTATAACATATTTTTCTAAAACACGGTGAGCAGAAAGACGAAAGGGGAAAGCTAGATTTTAAACTTCCGCCTACATGATGGCTTGTGATGGTGCTCACCAAGTTAGCTAGCTCTCAACTCCAGTTTTCCATACCGATTCCTACCTGCAACAGCTAATATTTTTTCACGTAACGATTCAGCTGCGATCAGTCGATTTAAACTATTGGTTAACATTTGGATTCAGTCGATTCCGCAAACAAACAGATTACATTTTACATTTGATTATGTATCTTAATGTAAGATCTTGAACTATTTCACTAGCTGCTATGGGATATAATCTTAATGCTTGTCAAATATTATTTTGTTCTCTTTTACATGCTAGAGAATTCAAAGTGTAAAAGGTTGTGTTCATATTGTGAAGATGACCTTTGCAACAAACAAACGTGACGACGAAAATAAGCCAATAGCAGTAATTTTTGAAAATCCAATATGTTGAATAGATGGGAAAAGTTGGACAAGACAAATTGAAATTACAAGAACAAAAGAGTTGAAACGATTGGCTTAGTGGTCCCCTTCTGATAAACCTCGAAGACACTCAACTCTAGCAAGATAAAATCATTTTCATGATCACACTATTGCTCAATTGGATGCTTTATTTATGTGAAAACAAACAAATCAGTGAAATCTTATAATTAATGAGCTTTCAATCTAATTATAATCAACCCCTCTTTGTCCTACTATTACATTCCTCACAATTATTGGAACTTCTCGTTAGATACGGATTCAGAATTTGAATTCGAAGTTTGTGATTCAGATGCAAATTCAGAATTTGAATTTGAAGTTTGTGAGTTTCCACTATCAATTGTGATGGAACCAACATTCTCACGGAGAAAGTTCAAAATATGAAGAAATAAACACAGATATAAGTCCACTTGACTCGCCCCTATATACATCAACCTCAACTTAATCGTAATGTACTATAATGATAACTGGATTCACATTTAAATATCTATAAAAATTTAGATATATATATAAAGGACAAAAGTTAATGAATCCACGTGAATTATAAGCGAGTCTCTAGTCTCTAGATGTGCCCTTGCGATCCGTACACTGCATGAATATAAAAGGGAATTGGAAAAGCGCGTGCATGGATCTAAAATGGAAATGAAAAGCTACAAGTTTTGGCTCAAGTGTTTTCCATACAGAGAAAATAATGTAATTGATGACATGTTCAAAGCCTGCACCCTCAGCTCCAAACAGAAGATGATTTACCAATAAGAAAAATAGTGAAGTAAAAAAGGAATTGAATTCCTGCACTTAATTTTCCTTCCCTAGAAAAGTGGTAGTAGAAACATTGTGAAAATGAGAGCACAAAGGGATTGGAACCAAACAATTGGCATATCATGCTTTTTCTCACTCTTTGATTGCGCAATTTGGCAGTCCAACAATCCTCTTCCCAACTTGTAAAGATGAAAATCATGTCGAAAAGATATCAAAAAACAAAAGTTGGACCACTTCTCATTTCTGATTGCTTTAGGTTTTATTTCTTTTTCTAGATTGCTTTGGACTATTATTAACTTTTTTTTAGCCGATGGTCTCTATCGAAAACAAGATAGATATAAATCTACGTACGTAGACTTTATTCTCAGTAATCCTACTTTGTTGTAGGATTACACCAGATATGTTTTTATTATTGTAGTGTTAGAGTGGGTAAGAGTCTCACGTACATTGGTTGGGGGATGGATTGATGGTCTGCTTCTATAGACTTGAGCGGACCTCTCCTTATGAGTTAGTTTTTGCGGGTTGAGTTAAGCTCAGGTGCCATATTTTTACATGGTATTAGAAAAAGGTCCATCCGGTTTGGACTCCCAGTCCAAGCTCCAGTTGAGCGTGGGTGTGAAGAGAGGTATTAGAGTGGGAAAAAGTCCCACATTGATTGGGGATTGGATTGGTGGTCTATGAAAATGGTCAAGTAAAAACTCTTTCATTCTTAATTAGATGTCTCAAATTCGAGCCCTAAATATGAAGTTGTGTTTATTAAGAAGCACTTTTACTTCCAATATTAAACTTTTCGACGCATGAATATGTATTTAGTCCGTCTTTAATATAGATATAGACAATGAAATCTTAACCCTTTTTTTTTTGTAAAAAAGAATTCTTCAGAGCACTTGATCTGCAAGTCCCAATGAGAAAGAAAAAGAAATTTGGAAATATTATTTAAATATAAAGCAAGAATATAAAAATAGGAATAAGGGAACAAAAGATAAGGTGATGCAACGGTGATAATACAAAGTAAAAAAATTCATCCCCACCCAACAACAAATTCTGCCTATTTTTTGGCTTCTTTTTATCCAATCGAACCCCTTCTTGCAGAGAACATGTCTCTTTTTTTTTCTTCTATAAAATATAATATCTTATTCTATCCATTTTTAATGCTTCAAAAGAAACTAATTGATTTTTTTTTAAAAAAAAAGAGGTCCCCCACCCCCCACCCACCCCACC
>NW_006239109.1:349966-363050 GCF_000226075.1 Solanum tuberosum
CCCACCCCTTAGCCAGCAGTGGCACTTATGTTAAAAAAATCATCAAAAAATTTAGTTAAAAACTAGATAGGTCTTGAGAGTTTCTTGAATAAAACACACATGTTTATTTTCTGTAATTTGTTGCTTCCCTTTCATATTTTACTTCTACCATATCTACTGCAAAAGTACAACTGTCATCTTGATGATGAACCAAATATATCTTCTAGCTTCTTCTAGTTTCGCCACTTCAAATTTTAGTAGAAGCTATAAACAATTGATTTATTAAATTTTTGTGTTTAACTTGTGACGGTAGGTTGATGTTACTAAATTAGAACTTCCATAAATAGTTTTAAATGAGAGTTCGCCGCTATTTAGGTTAATTCTTCTTTTTTGACAATTTTTCTCTATATAACCTATAATTTATCGCGGAAATTTATTATATAAGTAATTTTTGACACCCTTAATCAAAGGTCTGGATTTCTAGGCTTGTAAATGAAGGATTCCTATTGACAAGGAGAACTTCCTCCTGACCCTATGTGACGAGAATCTGAATTAATCGAACTACTATATAAAGAAACAAATGTGTAAGCCTTTCGGTGATATTTTTGTAATTACTTCGTGAACATTATGCTTTGAAAAGTATAAATTGCACAACATAAAAAATTACGTATAAAAGAAAACGCTAATAGTTGTCAACCTGAAGATGCTGAATGCAAATTTTAAAACAATAATTGCGTAAGACGTACAAAATATTCAACGGGAATCTAGGGTTAATTAATTTAGTCATCAATCGTCATATATAATTGCTGCATAAATTTGTAGCGTTGAATTAATATCCATGCAGTGTATAACGTGCATAAGAAGTTCCTATTTAATTTTATTTGGTAATAAAGATAAATTGATTTTAAATGCTCTGAGTATTTAATTCAGTAGAGTATTTATATGTAATTTGTTGGTTGAGTGATAACTAAATAGATGCATATTCATTATATTTTTCAGGGTTGATTAAATTCGAATTCAGTCATTTTTCAAAGCGATATTTTTAATAGATTTCTTTTTTCACTTCTCGAGTTTGAATACGTGATCTCTGATTAAATATGAAGGTGACATGTCCTTTACTGTAATTAGCATTTGTCGTTTGGGATAAGGTCTTTTCCTTAGAATTATTTTTAAAAACACACATAATTCGTATCTGCCCGTTAAAGTCGCCATCAACTTCTCTATCTAAAAATCTGTAGTTGCGTTCTTTTTTCTTAAAATTATTTAACTTTTTTTTATTTGAATTATTTCATAATGAGAATTTAACTTAAATTTATTAATTATGGAGTGAATTATTTAATACTCTCTCTCTGTTCAATAATAGTTGTCCTTTATTGACTTGACACAATCTTTAAAAAATAATAAATAATAAATAATAGGGGTAATATTACTATATTATCATTTGACTTTATTAAATTTAATGCTTTGAGAAATGTGTTAGATGATAAATAGTACTCCCTTCGTTTAAAAAAGAATGACCTAGTTTGACTTGGAACGGAGTTTAGGAAAAGAAAGAAGACTTTTTAATCTTGTGGTTCTAAATTAAAGTTATGTTAAATGTACCAAAATGCCCTTTTAATCCTGTGGCCTTAAACATGTCATGTGGAAAGTTGAAGTTAAAGTGTTGCCAAAAAAAGAAAGGGGTCATTTTTTTTAAAACAGACTAAAAAAGAAACTAGGTCATTCTTTTTGAAACGGAAGGAATATTTAATAGCAAGGGTAAAATAGCTACAAAAGGTAAATTATCTCTTGATTTTCTCAATTGATAACTATTTTTAGTGTAGTGGACAATTATTGTTGGACAGAGGGAGTATGACTAAACAATTTGTCATCTTGAATACATGACTAAACTTTAGACATTTCGCGAACATACGCTTGAACGATTAATAAATTGACATGTTGAGATCAAAATAACAAGCGCTACGTGAGAATGAACAGTTACAAATCTTGACAATAATAAATTAGATGATAAAGAAAATTATATTATGATCTAGTCATGTCACCTACCTATTAGAAATTAATATATAAAACATAAAACTTATCGAGCGAATACTTTTTCAAAATAAGACTCTTTAAATGACTATACTGTGAATATTACGATGTTATTATGGTGTAGGTAGTTATTAACTTGAAAGAGTAAATATATAAGTTTGGGTGGTAGAAAAGTGGAATTAACCGTGGGGAATTTATAAGTAGAGGTGTTAAATGTTAATGGCAGAAGAAATTAATTGAAGAAGCAGTTCACCACAGGTAAGTTCGTTAGCATAAAAACAGCACATGAAACAGTACTCCAGTGCACAAGCTGATCCACCTCGAAATGCGTTCCCCCCACCCCCCTCTACCCCCACACCCTAACAAAGACTCAAAAACTTCAAAATGTAAGTTGCTATCATAATACTAGTAATAATAATACAACCACCTCTCTAGCTCTTCCTAACTTATTTTGCCATCATATATCAGAGACGGATTCAAAATTTTAATTAACGTGTTAAAGTTTCATCAGCGTTCAAGAAAAAGGGGCAAGCAAAGCTATATTCAACACTCCAATATACATATAATATAAACTTGTACATAATATAACAATTCATTTGTCTTTGTCAAAATATTTAGGTTAAGAATTTCAAATTTTGAACGCATAAAACTTAAATACTGAGTCTATCTTTGATAATAAATTTCGCCGCCGACTTCACCGGCCATCGGTGAGTTGACTTATTTCATTGAGAGTGGGGGTGGGGGGTAGCTAGCGTGAGACCTCTGACTTGTGTCATGTGTATGTGGGGTTTTAGCTAAGGTCTTCTTTATAACAGTGAAAATTAAAGCCAAAGTTAGAGTGATACATTTATTTACTTTTATTTAAATAATATTAGTATAGTATATAGTTTCATGCACCTGCATCAAAAGCATTTATGATATCACTGCTACAGTTGGTAGATCTAAACCCTCCAAATGGTGGGCCTACCTACCTAGCCCATTCATCTTTACCTTCTCACAATATATATACAAAAATAATAAAAAAACAATTTCTTTTAAATTAGTCAAACAAATTAAATATGTATCTAGAAAGGTTAATTATTTTCAAGCTACTATATTACTAGTAAAATAGAAGAACAAGCAACACAACATCATCGAGGAATATGATATAGGGGATAGATTTTGAGTTCGAGTCATATGAATAGAGTTGGAATTAGGATTTTGAGTTTTAAAATTCAAGCCATATGAATCGAGTCGGAAATAGAGCTTTAAGTTTATACTAAGAGTGATTTACAAGAATGTCTCTCAAAAGTTCAAAGTCATTGGATGTAATATCTTAAATTATTTATATATATTAAGTGAATTTTAGTTACAAATATAAAATTTGAACTAAATTTAATCAAAATCTATCGAACATGTAGACAAGCTAGTAGTTTCGGCTTGCTTATTTTTAATGAAATACTTGGTTAAAATAATTTCCTTCTTAAATGAATCTTATATTGTGCGAATGTTTATTAAACTAATAGTAAATTTTGAATATAAAATAATGATAAATAAAAAGTTTGGAACCGTAAACGATGCGCTAGCGCACAATGGTAAACAAAGAAAAATGAGTAATGATTGTAAACAAAATTATTAATTTGTTGAAAACAGAGCTAAGCTGTAACCTGCAAACGAAGATTATTTTTTTATATATATAAATAAACATTGAAAAGGAAAGGAAAAAAGGTTACCAACTTTGATGACATAATAAAAGTTGGTAATGGTATTATATTTATATATTCTTACTGAATTATTTATCTGCTATAGCAGCATCTATAATTAAAAAAATTCAAGATATATATATATATATAATAATAATAATAATAAAAACAATTTGTTATATATATAGCCTTCATTTCCCATTTGAGCCTAGATGATCTGTTTCCAATATCACTATTTTATTCCCCTTTCAATTTCTTCACTTTCTCTACCCACAGCTATACCAAAAAACACACTACCAATAGTACTAGTACCATTTTCACTGCAATATTCTGATAAAACTCACAGTTCACTCTTTCTTCTTTCTCATTCCTCTGTTCCAATAACCCATAATTATTTTTCACTTTTTTTAAAAAAGCGATTTGGACTTACAAAAAAAAAAGCACTAGCCATGGATATTGATATGCTTAAATCATCAGCAGCTTCTGAAGATCAAATGGAAATGATGCTCATGATGCAATTGGAGAAATTTCCTGACTTTTATACTGGTCAGTAACTTTGAATTGTGTGACTATCTCATCTAAAATATACAAAATAAATATTAAAAATAATACTTATCTCAAACACTTGTTGGTAATTATCATAGCTTATTTCACCTGATATAAGAAATTACATCTAGAACATTTCTTTTGATAACCGATTATATTATGTCTCGACAGGTAACTGTTCCGAATTACCAATGATGGAGTTTAGTCCACAAGGAAGCTGCAACAGCAGCAACAACAACAACAACAACTACAATTTCCAACAAATTGATCAAAATTCACCTAATTTCCTCAACATGCCTTCTACTATTTCATTCACAAACTCACCTCCAATTCATCAAAATCCTAATTTCTTACCCAATTCGGGTGGATTTACTTCGAATTCGATGAATCGAAGCAATATGGCAGCAATGAGGGAAATGATATTCAGAATTGCAGCAATGCAGCCAATTAACATCGATCCTGAATCTGTTAAACCACCAAAGAGAAGGAACGTGAAGATATCGACGGATCCACAGAGCATTGCGGCGCGACACAGGAGAGAAAGGATAAGTGAAAGGATAAGAATATTACAGAGATTAGTACCAGGAGGAACAAAAATGGATACTGCATCAATGTTAGATGAAGCAATACATTATGTGAAATTTTTGAAAAATCAAGTGCAATCACTGGAAAGGGCAGGTGCAACTAGGCCAGCTAATGGTACTGCTGTTACTGCTGCTGCTGCTGCAGGATTAGGATTCCCTGTACCAATGTCTTTGAGTGGGAATTATTATAATTTGCCTGTGAGTTCAAAAAATTATCATCATCAAAATATTCAACGATATGCAGATGTTTAATTAATTAGTAGTATAAATTGAAGGAATTTGTGGGGTTGTAAATTAGAAACCATGCATGTTGTATTGGGTAGAAGAATAATTGATACTTACTATATATTATAACCATGGTATATAGAGACCCCTATTGATCTGTTAATAAAACTTTATGTTTCATGTATACTCTCTCTTTTTCTATGTTTAATTATTATCTAATCATGAACAATTATGGTGAGCTGGTAAGCACATTTTCATCCTTTGTTAGAGATTTCTCGTGTTTGAGTGTCTAGAATAGAGTCATCTTTGAAGGAAAGTGTTTTAATAGTAATTCAGATCAATCGAGTTCCAAACAGATATCATATAGACAGATACTGATGCAATTATCTTATCTAAAAGGAGAGTGCATGTTTCCTAGCGTGGGGCTTAATTATTTTTCTTTTAGAGTCCAAATTTTTTAAAAAAAAATTGATAACGAGAGGGAGTGAGACTTGAATCCAAATATCTATTTACTCATTTTAAATTGTAAGTGATTCTCATTTAAAATTTCTAACGGTTATGAAAACATATTTTTATTTACTTAATTATATCTTTAATGCTCTTATCCCTCTTATTAGGATGTATAAAGAATTAAACTGAAATTATCTTTGTGGCTTGACAATGACAATAGCCATGTGCCAATTATCTTTGCAACATCTCAACGAAAAATCTTGAAAACAAGATATGTTACAAGATTTTGTTATTTCTTGTCTATTTACCAATTTTTGAAGCAATGGTAAAATTATTGTCGTGTGATCTATAATTTATGAATTTGAGTCGTGAAAGCAATCACTAATATTTGTATTAAGGTAGACTGTTTATATCACAATCCTATTGGAGTACAATCTAAACTCTATATAAACATGAAATACTTTATACACTGGACTGTTTTGCGTAGGTCTCTGTGCAATTAAAGATGAGAAAAGGGACCATTTAGGACTTGGTTGTACATATACACTCAAGGTCAAATAGTAAGTCATGCCCCTTGGAAAGACAACTTGTAGGGCCCTGTTTGAAAATACCCCCAGTTTTATTAGGGGTCTTTTGGTTCCCAATTTGAACATATTGTAGGGGGTCGTTTGGTTCCCATATTTAACATTGTATGAGTCGTTTGGTTCCCATATTTCTGAAAATGCAACAATGTTGGGACTATTATTTGCCTTGGTGGTATGTTCACTTTCTTGACGAATACAAAGCTAAAGTGACAGAATTGAAACTAGTGGTCATTTTTCCCACAAGCAAATTCTGCGAGGATTATTTGATTTCCCACCTGGTAATCTTTTTTTACAGAGAAAAAATAATAATGTTGCTTCCAATTTGCAGCAATTATAATTCTTTTTTTATACCACCATAACCAAATATTGCATTAGTTATGTGCAACCAACAAATTATACGGTGTAATTACATGTAGGATTTCATAGTGAGATTAATAATTATGATTTATGTCGATCGACACAACCAATCACACGGCCACTAATAGTATAACACCTTTTTTAAAAAATAAAAAATAAAATAAGGGATAGGGGAAATGGGAAGGAAATTATAAGATGCAAAATGAAATTATCACTATCAAAGTGAAAGTTCAGATAGTAAACCAACTGAGCTACTAAGATTCTCCGTATATATAACACAATCTTCACACTGTCCGTGCAAAAAAAAAGAAGGTTTTTTCACGTAATATGGAAAGAACATGACGTTATAGACTTGATTCACAATTTTCCAGTTTTCTCTTCTTGCAAATTTCAATGTACATAGTATGGCAAACTCAAAGCTGTAAAATTTACAATATGATAAAAGTCAACTTGATATTTTTCAAACACGCGTGCCTCTGCCAAAAAAATTGAAAGATAATATATCCTGAATATTTCATTGATAAAGAAATATAATTCACTAATTAATTAAAAAGTGACTTCTGTGAATAATTTTTAATTGTCATATTGCACTTTTCGAAAGTCAATTTGACTAATTTTCAAAGTTAAATTAAATTACATTAATTTGATATAGTAACGTAGAACTCAAATGAAGAGAGGAAAATTGCTCAAGCCTTATAACGAGGCTCAAGGACCTCCTTTTCCTCAAACGCTACTCGTATTATCACAATCTTCTGAGTATATATAGCTTTTCATCGACCTCCTTGCGGTTAAGGTAATGCTTCGAACATGGTCAATTCCATGATGTAACGGGCGATGGTTACAAGATTTGAGAATGATTCCTCAAAATGTTCGTATAAATGATTGACAAAACTTCTCCATTATATTATAATAGACCTAAATAAATAATAAAAAATAACCTTCTTCAAACAACTAATTAAACATTTAGATCAACTGATAATCACATAATTTAACATATTACTAACAACTTAATTATTTTATCATCACCACTTTAACTCGTGATGGTCGATCTATATAGTATATAGTTAAATATATTTAATCGTATATATGAATTAAAATACGAATTTGACAAATGGACGTATCTACATGTGCAGGTTAAAGCATAGTCGTACGATTCTGACCCGAATATAGAAAGTCTCTACATCCTAATTAAAATATGAAAATTTCATTCCTTGATTCAATGTATGGTGATATTTTCATTATCTAATAGTAGTAGAGTATTAGATAAGACAGTTAGACTTTTAGCAATTTAAATGAGATGATGGTACGGTTTAATAATATTCAATACTATGGAATATACATAATCTGCTTGATAACACACGAAGGGAGAAATATATATATATATATCTAACACGTACTTAATGGATAAATATATAATAATCAAAATTTAGACGAGTATTAAACACTAAACTCATCATTATTATTTTATAGGATGGTGGGTATAGACTATATAGTATATAGTACGGAGTATTTAATTATGAGTGAATTAATTAGAATGATGAGATTGAATATGTGAAATAAAAGGAAGGGACAAAAGGATGAGGAAAGGGAAAATGCATGAGAAAACCACGTGAAAACACTGACAATATGCGGTGCTCTTTTATTTACCATTATTATTACTATTGTTTACTACTCCATTATTTACATTTTTAATTAGGTACTAATGATGACGTCTTTTTTTTATCCCTCTTTGCCACGTGAAAAGAATCTATTTGGTCAATTCATCTTCCTACGTGGCATTCCACCTCATATCTGTCCTACGTGGCTTTCCACCTCATACCCTTCCCTTGTTTTCCCTCATCTAAATTACGATGTCGTATCATTGAAATTTCGAGAGTCAATCAATATAATCTTTAACTTGTTTGGTCAGGTTTTAGAAAGACAAACCACTTATTTTGGACGGAAATAAATTTTCAAAAAATATATTGAGGTGTTTCACCGAAAGTCTAAAATTTAAAAGTATGGTGATTATTTAAATTTATTCATTATATATCCCTTATTCAAAAAAAAAAATTAAAAATTCACAAGGCATTTGATATAGAAAACAAAACTCAAAGAGTCAATTCTTACAAAGTTTAATAAGTATGATAATAAATTAAAGTGGTCGCTATTTTTAGTTCTAGTGTATCATCACATCATACACCGACACTCACTAAAGAGAAGGAATAGGTGGGGTGGGGTGAACATAAATCTATCAAAATAATAGTTTTTATATATAGAGAAAAATTTGATGTAAAATTCTTTGACCGATTTGGAGTACTATAAATCTTTATTTATATTTAATTAACAAATAAAATTATTTTGATCGATCGGTCAAATTAAATACTTACTACGTAACTTACCCAAAAGTAAAGGAACTACCGTATATGTTTTATTGCAATTGAGGTATCCAAAGACATATTTGATGTATTAAAGCTTCGTGATTTTGATGAAATTTTATAAATCACTATAGTAGAATTTCATCGTGGAGCTCGAAATTACATTCTTTAATTATACGAGTTAAAAAGTGACTATTTGTGAATTAATATTCAAATCGGGCAAATATTATAAAAAGAATTCCATAAAATATTATAAAAATCTGTCAATCAAATTAAATGGTCAATCTACCAAAATAAAATATAAAAATCTTCCAAATGCGCCATTAAGATCAATGATTAGATTGTCTTTTATTTGTTTGCGTTGTATGATTATATTTATTTAGAGAAAAAAAATATTGAAGGTAGTGGAAAGAGAAAACCTTCCTCATATATATCCATCGTTTACATCTAAAATTATAATATAGAATCCAACAAGTGTTTTTTTGAACGGATTTGAGACGTAACATCGATAAAAAATTTTTATAGTCAAATAATTTGTTTGAGACTGAAACATAATTATGATTGTTGTTAATATTGAATTGAAGGAGAAATAGGTGTTAGGTTGCCTCCATGGGAGGATCCAAGGAAGGTAATGTTTGTGTCTAAGGCATCATGCTTCACTAAAAGCCATTTATTCCTCTCATCCATATCCCCACCCAACCTTATCAAATCTAGGAACATTGCACTCTATTATACTATATGATAATACTATTTTATATGCTAAAAATTAAAGTTACAAGTACATAGTATATATGCATATTGTATGTGGTATATAAATAATAATAATAATAATATATAGAGAAATAAAAAGGATGAAATACCTAAAGTAGTCAAAGCACAAGATGAAAACCCCATGTGAGACTTATCAGTAATGTCCCAACATTATACTTAATTAATATAGAAGAAGCTTCTTTTGACAATACAAAGGGATGCCTTCCAATCCCGGTACAGTGTATTCTAATATCTATTCCTTTATTTGTCTTTTGAAAAAGACAAAAAAATTAAAATCGACGGGTTGTTTTCGAAAGATTCTTCGCATTGTTGGTAAGTAGCAGAAAATGTACTGCAATCACAAAATAAATAGAAGTAATGATTTTATTCATCAAATTTGTAAGTATAAATAGATTTCTTCATGATCTGAGGGTCATTAATAGCAAATTTCTCGAATATATGACGTCGACTTCCTTTAAATTTATTTGAACTCCCTAAAAGAATGTCATAAATCTTTTTGAAGTATTTAGTTGTCTAGAAGAGTTCGATCACATCTTAATCTCCTTATGAATATTTTAAGAGTTTATGAAATATTTGAAACGTCACATATTTAACCTATATTAAATTTTCAAAGCGATTTGTATAAAAAAATTACAGAGGTAAAGAAGATATAATAAATAAAAAGAGCATTATATACATTCAGGAAAAAAAGAAGAAGTCATACTGGGATATTAAATATTATTTTAATTCTTTTTTGAAGTAGATATAAATCCTCAATGTCTTATGGGAAATTGAATATTTTTAAGACAATAGCATGGAAGATAAATCCAGGAACATGCCATTTTTGAGGGAGGGAAATGCATTTGTTATTTCCTTTAAACACTACCAAACAAAAAAATAGAACAACAAAAAATAATATATATTTTTAGATAATTGTCACCTATTTATTAAAAAAATCAAAAATCAAAAATCAAATGTCACCTCATGTAGTGAGAAGTCTTGAATATTAGGAAATTTCCTATCCACTATTTTCTTCCCAAGTTACATAAATATAAACTCTCTTGCTTATTTTTGTTTTCTTGGACTTTTGTTGAAAACATAATCGAGTAAATGAATATATGCTTTCTCTAACAGTTTTTTTTTTTGAAAAATTACCCAACTATACATTTTTTCTTACCCTATTTTCTATTATTCCCTATCATTTTTAAAAGTACAAAAATCCCTTCACAAATTCTCTCCATACATAACTTTCAATCTTCCAACTCCACTATTTTCTCCCTTTTTTATGCCTATAATCACTCCACTATATCATCAGTTACCTTCATCACTCCTTTATTTTGATTTTAAATATTTTCTCTCTCCAGTTAATGATTTAAAGTTAATCTTCTTCATTTATTTTTTTCTTTCCAGTTCTTTTTTTTATATATAGGAAAATCATGTGAATATTGGGGTAATTTTTCATACACAAAGACAAGCGTTTTATTGTTAGATAGATGATTAAATGTAGAATCAATAAATTGTTGGGTATGTAGCAAGAGTTAATGGGAAATAGAGGGAAGATGAAAAGAGAGGAACTTGAAGAGTTGGGAACTTGAAAAAGTCCTCTTATGCTTTAGTGAAAAGACATTTCTCCCTCATCGGTGGTGGAAAGAAAAATAGAAGAGTTTAAATATAGAAACACTCCTATTAATTGTGAAAAGGGTTGGAACGAGGGATCCCCCCTCGCGCCGTCGTCGTCGTCACTCGCTCAGCTCGGCTTTGGCTTTGGAAAATGATCGATCGAGAGATTATTTTTTGGACAAAGTTTGTTTTAATTATTTAGTTAATAACCGAAATGTTTCGATTATTTAGTTAATTGACCGACACGACTAAAATCCGCGCGCGTCCCGTTTTATTTAAATTTCCCGCCGTTGGAAGTGACTGTTCTGAAAGGTTGCAACTTTCAGGAACAACCATGACCGTTGAAAGGTTGCAAACTTTCATGAATGGCCGTGTGGATTCTGAAAGAGTTGCAACCTTTCGGAATCAATTCCTCTTGCCTATAAATACATTAATTCTTCAGATTGTTTCCTTATGAATTTTTCTGATTTCTTCTTCTTCTTCTGCACAAAGTTTCTTCGTGTACTTTACTGTTGTTGAGTGGTTCGCTGACACTAGAGTTTTGGGTATCAATACACTAGTGATTGAGATCATTCTATCTTGGGAGGACATATTCCAAATCAAACCTCGGATACTAAAGGGGAATAATTTCCTTAAGGGGACACTGTGCATTCAGTGGACTTGATCTTTTTCGTTCTGTCTTTTTCTAGATTCTGGTATGTTTGACAGATTTTAGTTGTTCTGAATTAATTTATGTTCTTCTGTTTTTACTGGTTCATTAAAACTTTGGTTACTTCGTGTTTCTGCAAAGTTTATTGGAATCAGTAATTCTGTTTTAAACACAGATTGGCAACAATCTTAAGGAAATTATTTATTTTATTTAATCTGTGTTTCTGGTGGAGTACAAAAACCTTTGTGGTTTTATACTCCTATTAAGTTTGTCAATTTAAGTTATTGCTTACTGAGTCATTTGTATCAATTTCCGTTTTTTACAGATTCTGATTCTGAAATGGCAAATGATAATGTGACGGTGACTGTTGCTGCACTAACCCGAACTGATGTAGCACCAACAGAGAAATTGGAAAAATTCTCTGGTGTGAATTTCAAAGGATGGCAGCAACGGGTATTTTTCTGGCTTACCACTCTTGGTCTGCAGAATTTTACCAATAAAGTAACTCTAGTGCCTGCTGTTGAAATGCCAGACAGAAAAAATTTCATGATTATTGAAGCATGGAAACATGCAAACTTCCTATGTAAGGGCTACATTTTGAGTGCTTTAGAGGATAACTTATATAATGTCTATAATGCAATGACAAGTTCGAAAGAATTGTGGGATGCACTTGAGAAGAAATATAAGACAAAAGATGCATGCTTGAAAAAATTTGTGGTCGCAAAGTTTTTAGACTATAAAATGTCAGATAGTAAAACTGTTGGATCACAAGTGCAGGAACTTCAACTTATTTTCCATGATCTGATTGCTGAAGATATGGTAGTAAATGAAGCGTTAGACGACTTATATAATATCTATAGTGCAATGACAACTTCGAAAGAATTGTGGGATGCACTTGAGAAGAAATATAAGACAAAAGATGCATGCTTGAAAAAATTTGTGGTCGCAAAGTTTTTAGACTATAAAATGTCAGATAGTAAAACTATTGGATCACAAGTGCAGGAACTTCAACTTACTTTCCATGATCTGATTGCTGAGAATATGGTAGTAAATGAAGTTTTTCAAGTGGCTGCAATGATCGAGAAATTGCCTCCTTCGTGGAACGATTTCAAGAATTATCTAAAGCACAAACGTAAGGAAATGAAGCTTGAAGATCTTGTGATTCGGCTCAAGATCGACGAAGATAACAAGGCCGCCGAAAATAAGTCTCATGGGAATTCGACAATAATGGGAGTTAATATTATTGAAGAAGCTCCTACCAAAGGCAAGA
>NW_006239109.1:363114-376501 GCF_000226075.1 Solanum tuberosum
AAGGGCAACTGTTACAATTGTGGTAAGGCTGGTCACAAGTCTTCTGACTGTCGTGCTCCAAGAAAGGACAAAGGCAAAAGTCAAGCAAATATCGTGGAAGAGATGGAAGATGCAGATGACCTCTGTACAATGATCTCGGAGTGCAACTTAGTTGGAAATCCCAAAGAGTAGTTTCTCGACTCAGGTGCCACTCGACATATTTGCTCTGCGAAAGAAGCCTTTGCAACATACACTCTTGCTGAGTTTGACGAAGATTTGTTCATGGGGAACACAGAAACAACAAGGATTGCAGGAATTGGGAAAGTTATGTTGAAAATAACATCCGGTAAGGTGTTGACTCTGAACAACGTTCTGCACGTTCCTACTATTAGGAAGAATTTAGTTTCTGCTGCACTGCGCGTTAAGAACGGGTTTAAGTGTGTCCTAGTTAGTGACAAAGCTGTAATAAGTAAGAATGAGATGTTCTTAGGAAAGGGCTACCTCACTGAGGGTCTCTTCAAACTGAATGAAATGGTTATTGACAGTATTAATAAGAATTATGCTTCTGTTTACTTATTGGAGTCAAATGATTTATGACATTCCCGTTTGAGACATGTAAATTACAAAGCCTTGCGAAAATTGATTACTTTACAAGTATTGCCTG
Source organism: Solanum tuberosum (assembly GCF_000226075.1). Lineage (NCBI taxonomy): Eukaryota > Viridiplantae > Streptophyta > Magnoliopsida > Solanales > Solanaceae > Solanum > Solanum tuberosum. Next base: position 363,758 of record NW_006239109.1, read on the forward strand.
ATTTCAAATGCGATAAATCGAAATGCGAAATTTGTGTAGAAAGTAAGTTTGTTAAACATCCTTATAAGTCTGTTGAAAGAAATTCAAAACCTTTAGACTTAATTCACAGAGATATATGTGATATAAAGTCGACACCATCACGTGGTGGGAAAAAGTATTTTATAACTTTTATTGACGATTGCACTCGATTTTGTTATGTATATTTGCTTATTAGTAAGGATGAAGCAATTGATGCATTTAAGCAATACAAAAATGAAGTGGAGAATCAATTGAATCTAAAGATAAAAATGATTCGGTGTGATAGGGGTGGAGAATACGAATCTCCTTTTGCAGAGATATGTTTGGAATATGGTATTATTCATCAAACTATTACACCTTATACACCATAATCAAATGGTTTGGCGGAACGGAAGAATATAATATTAAAGGAAATGATGAATGCCTTGATAATCAGTTCTGGTTCACCGCGAAACCTGTGGGGGGAAGCCATCCTTACGGCTAACAATAAACGCAATCGATTCCATATGAGTTATGGAAAGGAAGGAAACCCAACTTGAAATATTTCAAAGTGTAGGGGTGTCTAGCCAAGGTAGAGGTTCATTTACCCAAAAGGGTGAAAATTGGACCCAAAACAGTGATCTGTGTATTTATTAGATTTGCTGTGAACAGTAAGGCCTGTCGGTTTTTGGTTCAGAAATCTAATAATCCTGAAATTCATGTGAATACGGTAATTGAGTAAGATAACGCTGAGTTCTTTGAACACATTTATCCGTATAAAACTGAATGTGAGTCGACAAGTGAAAGACCTAAACGACCACCGTAAGAATCAACGGAAAATACACTACCTAATGAGGATCCTAGGCGTAGTAATCACCAATGGAAATCCACTTCTTTCGGATCAGATTTTTTGGCATTCTTGCTTGAAAATGAGCCTTCAAAATTTAAAACAACTATGTCGTCATCTGAGTCAATCTATTGGAAAGAAACAATCAATAGTGAGATCGAATCAATTTTAAGTAATCATACTTGCGAATTGGCTGATCTTCCTCCAGGAAATAAACCTTAAGGATCATAGTGGATCTTTAAAAGGAAAATAAAAGCCGATGGTACTATTGACAAATATAAGGGTAGACTTGTAGTCAAAGGATACAGACAAAAGGAAGGTCTGGACTACTTTGATACATACTCTCCAGTAACAAGGTTAACATCAATTAGAATGTTAATAGCACTAGCGGCAGTGCATGATCTAAAAATCCACTAAATGGATGTAAAAACAACCTTCTTAAATGGATAGTTGGAGTAAGAAATTTACATGGAACAACGTGAAGGGTTTGTGGTTCCTGGTAAAGAAGAGAAAGTGTGCTGACTTGTGAAGTCGCTTTATGGGTTCAAGCACGCACCCAAACAATGGCATGTTAAATTTGACCAAATAATGTTGGCAAATGGATTCAAGATTAACGAATGTGATAAGTGTGTTTACATTTAAAACGTTCTGAATCATGAAGTCATTGTTTGTTTGTATGTTGATGACATGTTAATAATGAGTAAAGATATTGACGATATAAATGCTACTAAGCTCATGCTGTCCAGCAAGTTCGATATGAAGGACTTAGGAGTTATTGATTTGATCTTAGGGATTAGGATTCTCAAAACTTCTCAGACACTAGCATTATCTCAATCTCATTATATTGAAAGAGTATTGGATAAGTTCAAGTACTTAAATTTCAATGTTGTCAAAACTCCAATTGATTTAAGCTTTACATTTCAAAAGAATGTAGCTGAAAGTGACTCTCAATTGAAATATGCCAGAGTATTGGGAAGTTTGATGCATATTATGAATTGTGTGTGACTAGATATTGCATGTGCTATTAGCAAACTGAGTCGGTTCACCAGTAATCCGAATCAAACTCACTGGATGGCAATGAAACGTGTGTTGGGGTATCTGCAACATACACAACACTATATTTTGCATTATAATAAATATCCTGCCGTGATTGAAGGATATAGTGATGCAAATTGGATCACCGGGTCAAATGAAGTAAAATCCACAAGTGGTTATATGTTTACACTTGGTGGAGGAGCAGTCTCTTGGAAATCGTCCAAACAGACATGTATCGCTCGCTCCACGATGGAATCTGAATTTATTGCTTTAGATAAGGCTAGTGAAGAAGCTGAATAGCTCCGGAATTTCCTAGAGGGTATTCCATTCTGGCCCAAACCTGTGGACTTATTTGCATACATTGTGATAGTCAAGCAGCAATAGGTAGGGCATGGAGCGTCATGTACAGCGGGAAGTCTCGTCATATACGACGGAGACATAACACCGTAAGACAACTGCTCTCTAGTGGAATTATCACAATTGACTATGTGAAGTCAAGTGATAATGTGTCAGATCCACTAACGAAAGGCCTAGTGAGAGAGCCAATTGAAAAATCATCTAAGGGAATGGGTTTACGGCTTAGGACAAGTCAGCATGGCGGTAACTCTATCTAGCAGATTGGAGATCCCAAGAGGTAGATTCAAGGAGAAAAATAAAGTTATGACTGACTGTTCGACATTGTCAATCAACTCAATCCATTCTCATGATGAAGACAATGTTCAGGAACATTCAGGAACAAGGTTAAGACTTTAAGGCTTGTTAATGAGTTAATAAAGCTTAAAGTTTTTAATGATTTGCTAAGTTTGACAGATTTGACCAAATAGTGTATATACGAGATAACACGGTTAGAAATCACCTATGTGAGTGTGAAGTGTAAGATGCTTCAAAGAGAATTTTATGTCAAAAGCCTATTCTCTATAGACTCATGAAACCAGAAGGTGTTCATGGCTGAAACGAACACAACCGTAAGAACCATACACGGTAAATGGTTAATTATGTGACATATGGTTGTCTAGGTATTCACCAAAGCTCGACGGTTCAAAAATATCGCATCTACCTATTGACCGAGTATATTCGACATATGTTCACTATGAAAAGTCCAAGGGAAAACCTACTTATCCAGATGCAATTGATCCTTGCTTGAAAAGTACACACTCGTCCGTGCATTCCTTATGTTATAACCATTCTCCATTCATGTGGGGGATTGTTGGGTATGTAGCAAGAGTTAATGGGAAATGGAGGGAAGATGAAAAGAGAGGAACTTGGAAAGTTGGGAACTTGAAAAGGTCTTCTTATGCTTTAGTGAAAAGGCATTTCTCCCTCATCGGTGGTGGAAAGAAAAATAGAAGAGTTTAAATATAGAAACACTCCTATTAATTATTAAAAGGGTTGGAAAGAGGGACCCCCTCGCGCCGTCGTCGTCACTCGCTCGGCTCGGCTTCGGCTTTGGCTTTGGCTTTGGAAAATGATTGAGAGATTATTTTTTGGACAAAGTTTGTTTTAATTATTTAGTTAATTATTTATTTAATTAATTAAATTAAATGGCCAAAACACCAAAATGTTTCAATTAATTAGTTAATTAACCGAAACGTTTCGATTATTCAGTTAATTGACCGACCCGACTCGGAACCGCGCGCGACCCGTTTGATTTAAATTCTTTCCCATTTTATTTAAATTTCTCGCCGTTGGAAGTGACTGTTCTGAAAGGTTGCAACTTTCAGGAACAACCATGACCATTTGAAAGGTTGCAAACTTTCATGAATGGTCGTGTGGATTCCTGAAAGAGTTGCAACCTTTCAGAACCAGTTCCTCTTGCCTATAAATACATTGATTCTTCAGATTTTTTCCTTACGAATTTTTCTGATTTCTTCTTCTTTTTCTGCACAAAGTTTTTTCGTGTACTTTACTGTTATTGAGTGGTTCGTTGACACCAGAGTTTTGGGTATCAATACACTGGTGATTGAGATCATTTTATCTTGGGAGGACATATTCCAAATCAAACCTCGGATACTAGAGGGGAATAATTTCCTTAAGGGGACACTGTGCATTCAATGGCTTGATCTTTTCCGTTATGTCTTTTTCCAGATTCTGATATGTTTTACAGATTTTAGTTGTTTTGAATTAATTTATGTTCTTCTGTTTTTACCGATTCATTAAAACTTTGGTTACTTCGTGTTTCTGCAAAGTTTATTGGAATCAGTAATTTTGTTTTAAACACAGATTGGCAACAGAAATCACCCATACATGAACATGACAAAACAAACATGGAGAAAATTAGGAGAAAAACGAATCATAAAAAGTCACTTATATATATGGGTATGTATCATATGTTTGTTATTTATGTGCAGTACTATTTTATAACTAAATCATTGTTTATAATATTCATAATATTTTTTGTATATGATGCATAACTACGTCAAATTATACAAGCATGATACATAAATACTAATTTATACTAAATGTATCGATCTCAAACCAAACAACTTATGGGCAACAATTACATGTTTGATTATCCCGTAACAATATAATACTTATCAATTTAAACGAGATACATAAATAGTAATGTATCATGTACTAATTTTTAGATATGATATGTAATATTAAATGTATCAATTACATAGCAACTACCACACGGTAATGTATCAATCTCAAATCTGACATTTTATGGGCAACAATTACTTATTTAATATATCTAGTATTAAACAATACTTATCAATTTAAACTAGATATATAAATAGTAATGTATCATGCACTAATTTTTTTAGATATGATACGTAAATTCGAATTTGTACTAAAGGTATCAATTACATAGCAATTACCACACGGTAATGTATCAATTTTAAATCTAACATATTATGGGCAAAAATTATTTATTTAATGTATCTGGTATAAATACAATATTTATCAATTTAAACAAGATAAATAAATAGTAAAATGCTAAGTAGCAAAGATATTTATGATGTATCTTCTCAAAAAAAATTGACAATTTTAAATCAAAATTGAAAGGATCTTCGATCATCTGGAAGAAGGAAAAATCTTGAATCTCAAATTTTTTTTATAATCTTGAATCAAAATTGAAAGGATATCCGATGAACTTAAAGATTTATAAGGAAATCGTTTGTCCAACAATAATTTCATCACTTTTTTATCCTTCATAACTCACCTCGCTTACCAAAATTTCGACAAAAGTTTTTTAATCAAATATGAAAGGTTTCTTCGTTAATGGGGAGAGCAATTTGAAATTTTGAATTTCTTCGTTCTGATAGGATTTGCCTCTATATGATTGAGAGTAAGAAGAAACGTAAGTGTAATTTATGGGATTTAATTAATTTTCAGATTTTATTCCCTTTTTAGAGTAACAAAAAGATTCCTCTTATATTAGAATTAATGTATACGGATGGTGAATTAATGTATCCGAATGGTGACTTATGTATCCGGAAGGTACAAATTTTAAGAAATTATTGTAATTAGAAAAAGAATAGAGATATGATGTAATTTACTCTTTACAGTTTACACTATGAAATTTATGTAAGTTATACCTTCTTTTTTTTTACAAATACACACACAATATTGTAGACCAGATAAAGGTTTTAAGTTAGAATTTCATTATAGATCACTTATTATTTCAAAAGGATTTTTGTGATTTTGACTTGTAAAAAAGAAAAAAAACTGGATCACAAATGACACATAAAGGATGTATTGAAAACATAATTTAATAATAAAAATACATTACTTCCTCCATTTCATATATATATATATATATTAATCCTCCCTAGGAGCTTCCACCTCTTTTTGCTCCCTTGGTGACTCAAACTCGCAATCTTTGGGTTGGAAGTGAGGGTGCTTACCATCCAAGCAACTCCCTCTCGTGTTCCTCCATTTTATATCATGTAGGTTTTCAGACTTTTTTTCGTAATTCAAAATAAATGTATCGTTTAAAGTTCAAAAGAGTGGTTGTAAAAAAATCTTTCATTTTTTCCTCTCATTTACTTTTATAGGTGATAATTTCAAGAGAGTTTTTGTGTGTGTTTATAACGGAAGAATTTTATTTATATTTAAGAATCATTGATACAAAAAGGAACTGATCTAAGTGAAACAGTTCCATTCGCACCTCTATCGAGAACATTAGTAACAAAAGACGGATATGCTTCAAAAATATAAGGTTTGTTAGTGCATAGATTTTGATCATGAGATTTTCTTCCATATTCTGCTAGGATATCAACAAGTTTAATTTATTAGCTTCCCTCGGGATAAAGCTCAGTGTTGTTCCTTCCATCCATTGGGGCAATGACCTGCGAACTAGTTTCCATATTCAAGAGACTTAATTGCTCATATTTATGATTCTGTTTTGAATTATTTATATTTTCAAGAATAGTCTAAGAATAACTAAAATAGCAAAAATGAAAAATAGTGTTCAATTTATGTCTTAAACTTTTTTTCTTAATAAGTATATATTAACTCATAAATTCACTTATAAAATAATGAGAATATTGTTAATAATTTAAATTTTTAGATGAAATGTACCGACGATTCGATCTTTCCACTATGGATTCATGAAACTAAAAAAATAATCAATGGGGTAAGTGGGTCGGTCGGGTTAGAACTAAATGGGCCTAATTTGTTTAAAACATTGAAAAGGACAACTGATGCATCCAAACAAAGTCCTAAATTCTATGTTTGTCCCTTGTGCTAAGTGCAACGTATTCGCTCCGCTTCCATCGCTATTAAAATCTTCTAAAGTCCTACAAATTTAATAATTTAAAATTATAGAATTTTTTTGTCTACATTATGTATTTTTAATATAATATGAAAAATAAAATAAGTAATTCATTTTCTCAAAATTGTCATTGGATCCATTTTAGGGGGGATGTAAATGGAAATCACTCAATTATGTACTATGGTTAGATAGGATGAGGTTGATCGGGTCAAGATACACTACACAATAGATTATAACTCAATTCGTTCAACTTTTATAAAAATTTAAAATTGTTTGTTTGTTTTCTTACTATTTTATTAATTACCAAACAAAACGAATACAAATTCTTCTTCTTCTTCTTCATTATAATTTAGAGCTATATATAACATATCAAATAAATAAATTATTTAAACATTTTGACAATAGTTTTCATGCGTTAGGCAAAATACTTGGCCCAAATTAGCCCTACTTTTAGATGAGTTGAATTTGGAAGGATCATATTTGACTTAGTTAATAAATGGGTAAGTTAATTGAGCTGGACAGGTCATATTTTTGTGGGAAAATTTTGCCACCACTATACCAAATCAATAAAAAATTATTAACTTTTTAATCGATCCTTTTATTTTAATTTGTTTAAATATGTTGTGTTTAACAATTAACATAATCCATTTTCACAAAGAAAAATGAGAAAATTAAGTGGATCATGGTATAGAATCCCGAAAGAAATAAAACCTAATAATTGATACAAGATGGGCTTATTTAGTTGTGGAGTCCACTAAACCCATATCAAAATGTTCAATTTCGAAAATGGGCTTCATTTTGAGCTCACTAAATGGAACATATTTATTTAAATTTTTTTGATTCTCCTAGTTCATATAATAAATAAAGATCTCTGAAAAATATTGACGATGAACAACGAAATTGACCAAAAATAAATATAAAGTTGTGGTTATATAATTAGGTGAGATTAAATAAATAAATACAATAGTAAGGAAGTAGGAGAATTTATAGGATAGGTTAGTATTAAGTAGTAACTTCTTTCATAATGCTCACCTATTCCAATCGTTATATAGTCGTTGTTTGTGTTATCTCTTGTCTGAACAATTTAAACTTTTTTTCAAATAGAAAGCTTTGTACTTTTATTATACGGTATGAATGATCAGGCTAATCCATGAGTCGATTCTCGAATATAATTTTTTTCAAAAAACACTTTTTAAAATAAATAAATTAATCTAAAAAATGAACCAAACAACTAGCATAAAGCACGCACTATCTCAATATCATTTTTTTGGTAAAGTAGTTAAAAGACGTGGAGAGCACTATCTCAATTTTTTTCTATTAATCTTTATATCATTTCTTTTAAATCGATGATTAATCGAAATAATTTTTCAATCAGATAAAAATAGATTATCAATTAACCTCTTTATCTTTTCTAATTCAGAAAACTTACCGCTTCATATAAAGTCTCAATTAAAACGTGTCATATTTTAATGTTACAAAATTTTCAAAAGTATTCTCAAACGGTGGCTCAACCAAAAATAAATAATTAGTATTAATCTCTGAACTTAGTGAAAATAATTAGTTTCGTATTCAAACTATTGACCGCCTTAAAAATATCCTATACTTAAGTAACGAAACTTAGATATACCCTCAATCTGCCACATGACATAGCAAGTAGTCTCAAACTCTTGTAGGAACATGAGACTCTTAATAAAAAGTCGAGAGAAGTGTTGAAAACACTCTAAACTTGGCTAGAATTTAGAGGTATATATCACTCATGTTGCAAGATCGGGGTATATTAAGTGCAATTAATAAAGGTAAAGAGTATTTTTAAAACTATCAATAATTCAAAAATAAGACTAATAATTCACACCAAATTTAGAAGTGATTTCAATATTTTTCTCTAACATATAACCTACATAATCTTTTATCATTTAATTATTATTATTAATTAACATACATTGTCACCTTTATTTAAATTATTAAACTACTATAAATTTATATTATAATATAAACACCATGATGTGCGAATAAATATTTAACATTTTTTGCGATCCAACAAATAAACAAGATTGTCAATCTGAAACAGTTCGAGTTGTACTATGTGAGATGATCTACACGATTTTCTTAATAATATACATCTTTTTAGCAATTTTTTAATTATTATTTTTATGTTTGGTTAATTGGTGAATGAGTCGTGCCGTGTGAGAATTAGATGGTTTCTTAAAATATAATTATCATGAAAAAAATATCTTCTTTTGGTGTTTGGTTAATTAGTGAATGGAATTTTTCTTAAGAAATGATAAATTAACGAATAAGAATAATATTGACAAATTGAAGAACAGTTGATTTCCCTCTATAATTGTTTGATTTTCTTTTTTAAAAAATGAATTTTCTAAGTAACACGAGATACACCTTTTCCAGATAAAAAATATTTGACAGGCACATAATATGGGTACTAAACTACTAATTATTGAATTAAAGTAATAATTATTAATGGTTGAACTTTTTCTTTTGAGCAACTTTCACATATAGCAAACATAAAAATTATTATTGTTTGTTCTTTTTATCAACTCTTTAATTTTAATTTTTCACACGTCATCTTTAAAACCACAAGATTAAAAGGAATTTAGATAGATTTCACATATCTTTAATTTAAGAATACAAGATTCAAAAGTCTTTTTTTATTTTGATAAACTCCGTGTCAAGTTAAAATAGGTCAAACAAATTGAAACGGAGAGATAATAAAATACAGGTTATGGTGGGATGGTTCATGATCCCCCACCCTTATCTAGAGATTTCAAGTTCGAACACTTGTGAATGGAAAAGAAAAATATCCTACTAGGAGCGGACCCTCAGAAATTGGATCCTGCAATGCGTGAATCTTAATTTAATCGGATCCTTATCGGACACGAAAATCAACAATAAAATATGTCATATGCTTAGTGTGAGCTTACTATATATTAAGAATTAAATAAAGTTTTTTGACAGTGTGAAACAATTGACATTAATTAAGTACTACTCCATGGGTTGCAACAAAGAATTCTGTAAAGATTATTTGGAATTGAAGGCAGAAGAAGCTAGTTGTTATGATTTATTTAGGATATTTTATTCATGTGAATTAGAAAAAAAGAAATTTCTGGATGCTCCTGAAGGAACAGACAAGATACGAGGTATTCAACGACGATGGATCGTTTTTGTTTCTGTCTCTATGCAGAGATTCTTACTTTCTGTGAGAAAGCCAATGAACATTATAGGTTCTAAAGTTGAGCTCTTGTTGAATTATCCTTCATGTAATGGTGGTCTTCTCAAGCTTTTCTTCAACATAATCCTAGGTAAATTTGATCTAGTTTTCATTATGTTTTGCTTCTTTTTGTATTTCATTTGCTTGAGTAAGTCGAAAGTCTTTCGGAAACAGTATTTGTATGTTGAAGAGATAGTAGTAACGTCTATGTATACTCTATCCTACTTAGATCCTACTTTGTGGGATTTTACTGAGTATGTTATTGTTGTTGTTTGAGGATTCATCTAAAATTCACTACTAAAAGAAGGCGAATTTTCTATGGATGTTCTTGTTGGTTAATTTTACGATTATTAATCTATAACGAAATTTTTATTTGATTTTGAGATCAGCAATATGAGCAAGCTCATGTAATACTAACAATTAGGGTTCATATAGTTGACTCGATCAATTTATTTGAGATTGAGGCACAATTGTTGTTTTTCTATTTTCTTGAAAAAAAATTGGGATAGGGATTGAACTAAATCTTGAATAAGAAAATAAATTAATAAAGTGAGAAAATGAAGAACATGTTTATTGACTTGTATTTAAGGAAAACTTTTAGTTATATAATTATGATTCGTTGCAGGAGAGGTAATAAGACCGGATATGAAATCGGAGAATTTTATGTCGATGATCGGACAACTTGATTGGAGGGTTGACTTAGACAAGACTAAAAATGTGGGTGACAACTACTATGGTCCTTCACTAGCTATTATGGCTGCTAAATTATCCTATGAAAATGAAGCCTTCACCAAGAAAGTTATCACACATAATTGGCAGGTAATATATTATTTATAATTGCTAGTCGATATACATATATTATATACTAAACTTTTGGAATATTAATTCATAATTTCGAAAGATAAATGAGTATATAAATTTTATTTTTGTTTTGCAGATGGACTTCATAAAATTTTACAGCTTTTGGAATGGTAAGTTCAGAGCCTTCTTTCTTTAATATTTAACCAGATTTCTAAGATCTTTTTATTATTTTTAATTATGAGTATCAAACGTTTTTCATTGAGGAAACTTCCTAAAAAGATATTTTGAAGATTTACAAGGACCCCATATCTTGCTTTCTGAAGTACTTTATATTATCATAATTTTAAAGACAAAAATAATCAATAAGTGATAGGGTGGTTATTTTTTCTCTTTACATGATCTCGTTACATCCTCACCTCATTAGCTAGATTTTGGGAATGACTTAAACCAAAGGTTCATTTCTTATAGTTATATCAAAATCAGGTTCATCACGATTCATGATTTATACTCGATATTGTGTCGATATGCAGCTTACCAGGAAGTAAACACCACACAAGCCATTATGTTCCAAGACAAAGTTGAAGATTCAAACCTAGTTGTGGTGGCATTTAGAGGGACCATCCCATACAATGCAGACCACTGGATCACAGATGTGGACCTTTCATGGTATGAGCTTGAAGGTGTAGGTAAGCTACATGCTGGATTTATGAAAGCATTGGGCTTACAAAAGAACAAAGGATGGCCCAAAGAAATTGATGAAAGCCCAGACCAAAAACTATTTGCATATTATCAAATTAGAAAAGAACTGAAAATGATACTGAGCAAAAATGAGAAGGCAAAGTTTATATTGACAGGACATAGTTTAGGAGGAGCATTAGCAATTTTATTTGCAGCTATATTGACTTTGCATGAAGAGGAATGGCTGTTGGATAGATTAGAAGGAGTTTACACATTTGGACAGCCTAGAGTTGGGGATCCACAATTTGGGAACTTCATGAAGGATAAGTTCAGTAAGTATGATGTTAAGTATTATAGACATGTTTATTCAAATGACATGGTTCCTAGGTTGCCATATGATGATACAACCTTTTTCAAGCATTTTGGATCATGTCTCTACTATAACAGCTTCTATAATGGCAAGGTAAAGTTTCTCATAAATTTGGATTACACCTTTATTACAGAGTCAGTTTGCGCTCACCTTGATTATTCCACCTGGTACTTGTAACCCCTCACTAGCAAAGATTAATTATTTACCTTATGCAGGTGGTGGAGGAAGAACCAAACAAGAACTACTTCTCTGTGCTGTGGTTTTTTCCCATGTTGCTGATTGCAGTGTATGAGTTTATTAGGGGGTTCATCCTCCCTTGGACAAAAGGCAGTCATTACAGAGAAGACTGGTTCCAGACAATGTTTAGGATGGTAGGGTTGGTGATTCCAGGGTTATCAGCTCATACTACTATGGATTATGTTAATCTAACTCGATTGGGATCAATACTTCACCTTCCAAAATCAGCTCATCAAGATCAAGATCGTCATAAAGACGATTGATTTTCAAGATTTGGAGTCATTTTGAAGTGAGAAGAATAAAATTATCCCAACCTATTGTAAAATAAACTCTACAGTTTTGAATATTTTATTATTATTTTGTATCGTATTGGCTTGAGATGAGTTTGTATTGTGTAATATGATCAATGAGGATTCATATAACCAACCCCATTGCTACGTTGTTTGGAACTGAATGGTAGTTGTAGTATCAGGCCAAACTGACATATATCTTAACTTGTGGATCAAATCTGTAGATGATGTTCCTTTAGGGGCTTCAGATTTTAATCCAATTGTCGTGCCATAAGTTATTATCTAGCATAGTTCCCACTGCCTGCTTAAAAACTTGTAAGCAGTTCAATTTTTGATTCACATTGCAAATGTGAACCTTTTCTTTTGAGTCGAGGGTCTTTCAGAAACAACCTCTCTACTCCACATACACTCCCCAAACCCCACTTGTACGATTACATGGGATATGTTGTTGTTGCAAATGCTTAGGCCATAGTGCCACATATATACTTTCTTTGAGTTTTATGATGTTCTTTGGTGATTGGGGGGGGGGGGGGGGGAGGGAAAGGAAAT
>NW_006239109.1:377090-385094 GCF_000226075.1 Solanum tuberosum
GAGGTGGGGGGGGGGGGGTGTAAGGATAAGGAAATTACATTTCCAACCGATAAGCTAGCATTAAAATTAGAGAATTTGTCATTTGGGCGTTGGATGCATAAAGCAATAACAAATTCAAAAGAACTCGTGGATTATTGATAAATTCATTACATACATACAAATCAAAGGAGATGTTTTTAGAATCTTACAGAGCAAAGAGAATTTGGTTGAAGATGTAGGTGCTTGAAGAAGAAAGAAAAATAATCCTTGTAATGGGAGCATCAAGATGGAACTTGAGTTGCACTTCACACTATTCAACATCCATTCTGTTCATGCCTCTGACTTAATTAAATTATTCAGTCGGCAGATATCATCGTTCATGGGGGAATTCGATTACCCTACAGCACTGATTTCCAGAAAGCACGTCTTGAAAAATACCATCTTCAAATCACTGCCACTTATTACCAGAATTACATGATCTGACCCATTCACTACCAAAATGCAGAAAAGTTCATCAGAAAGAAAGGATTTAATCATTCAATACCAGATTTAAACTTGTGCAAGGATACTATGTTAAGGTAGGAGAATACCTGATATATAGAGGGTGGTTGTAACATCAAAATGCATGGCATGTAAAGCAGCCACTCAGAGACCCTATTTGGCGTGTCTGACGGAAAGATAAGGCCTTGCTGGATGATCTTGTTACTTCATGTGATTGGTTGGCTAACATTGAACTTCTCATTTCATGGGCCTTTTTCTGTGCCGATCTAAGTTTGTTCATAATCTTATCCATGGATGACGATCTCTTTTTCTCCAGTTTCATCTGCATTATATTTATACAGATAGCATGTCTTCAATTTGCAAACAGAAAAAGCTTTCATTCTATTACTGTATATGCAAGTTCTATCCATTCCTAAGTTACCTATTTCAAAAAAAAAGTTCTATCCATTCTTCTGTTCTCTATATAATTGTGAAATGTGAACGATAAATCTTCCTTCCTTATTACATGGAGTAAGAAAACTACCAACAGATTGTAGCATCCACTAATGAGAGAACATATCTTGATGATTATGCCATAAAAATTTCAAGTATAAGGGAATTATCCATTAAAACCTTTTTTCCTTCAAAGACAATTTAAGCTTATCATGTAGACATGGGAGAGGAGAAATCACCCGCAGTTAGTACATTTTTTGGAAAGATTCAGGACCTGATCTAAACAAATCATCCATGGATGCTAGCACAAGAAAATGACTAGTTACAAATGACATTTCTATACAATTAGGCCAAATAGCATATCATATACCAAATTAACAATATATCTTCTCTCATCCCCTTCAGAATCTTGTAAGATTCCCACGTCACTAATGTCAACCATTATATATGAGAAAATGACAGATAAGTAAGAATGCATATAATCTTCAACCCCCACCTCCCAAAAAATTTCAATGGCTAACATAATTATATCAGTTTTAGAATCCACCGCTCATCTTTCAAGTTGTATTTTATCTGGAACAACGTAAAAGTTCAGTGAGCAAAGATTATCAAAAGGTCAGCCTATTTAACACTTGAAGACCCTACATTCTAAATTCTAATCCCCTGTCAACAACAAAAACCTTCCTTTGTTATACACGCCTAGTTCACTAGGCCAGACATCTCGACAGAGGGTGTTTGACTTTAAGATAAACCAAATCTTACAAGCACTGGTGGAAGTTACTAGATGGTTACCACTTCAACGTAAGCAGCCTTTTCCAATTCAGAAAACTACTTTGACAATTTTTTGTTAATTGAAATCATAATTAACAGGTTTTTGGATTCAGGTGCAATACACTCAATTGAAGCCATATAATTGATGAGTCAAATAAGCTTATGAGAAACATAAAAAAGCTTTAGAAACGAATGAATGCATGGTGGAAGTATGTGATTAAAGACCAACCTCCAGTTTCCTCATTGCTGCCTCTGCTTTTGCCTTTTGCAGGTTCTCCCATGCAGTGATTCTAGCTTCTTCCCTCTTAATCCTAATATTTCAGAAGAGAGCAGAGACAATTAATAGCATGAATTGAGAAACAAATACATTTTGATACTTGGAGAAAGAGAGGTTAAAGAGCATGAATGTGGTCTATCCTTTCCCGAACTGTACCGCATATTGAGATTTTTAATGATCATAATCAACTTGAGATCAGATAAACAATTAAGGTAATGTACATGTAAACCAATATTTTAGGAGAACAATGCAAATGACCAGAACAACACAAGGAAAGGATCCAACAGTCAGCTGGATGTTTTCCCTTCCCTTGTGTTTGCATCTTCTACAAAAGATTTATCAGTTTTTCCTTTTCTATTTGAAATACTTCCAATCACCTTAGACTACCATCAAACTACACTAATTGACAATGCTTCAAAATAATTTACTTACAAGCTGACAAATAAAATAGCATCACTTACTTTGAAATACTTGTTGATGTATCTGAAACATCCCAACCTGAAGAGCGGATTTCCATAGCTTTCCTTTTCCAGTCATCAAGTTCCATGCTCCTACCAGGAATTCGAGCTTTCTGTTTCTTTGACCATCTGGTCACTGTAACCCGCTCATCAATTGGAACATCTCTCATTTCTGCTTTAGAAGAAGGAACATTCTGCAATTCTACAAGTGGTAGAATAGATGGAGTTGAAGGAGAGAAGGATGACTGTCTTATAGGAGATGAGGAAGGGCTTGCCTCGGGACTCATTTGAGTGGCCATATCCCTCCTCGATATAACTCGTGACACAACATTGGCTTCATCTTGAATATCATCCCCACTCTCATCTACAGATCAGATTTACAAGAAAGTTAAACGAAATCGGAAGGCACGGTCATCATTTCTTCATATATTACACGACCGACAGTTATGAGGATTCAAAGGGTGGCACAGATGACCTTAAAGATGTGTATATCGTTTTCAATGTAAGGGAAATGTCCAAATTGACAATAGGCAGTAGCAAATAAGTATTGCGATCTCAATAGTGGATATATAGATCTCAATCTTCCAAAGAAACAATCAAGTATTGCGACCAATTAACCAGTGGGCTCTATTTGTAATCTTCTTGCATATTTCTTCTTTCTTCAAGGAGTTACTGTCTAAAACTATGTTACATTTAACTATTATGATGCTGCAATGCAAATCGATGTGCAACTTCTTAGTTAGATTAATCAAGCAACCAATCAACTGGGAAGATAAATCCGTACCTTGGGACATTGGCAAGGTTGATAAACAGACCAGTTCAGAGCATCCATGTACACTAACTGACCTTGCCATGCATGGTTCTGCGAGCGCATGGAAGTTTCCACTGCCTAGGTTGCCTCCACATCTAATTGACAAACCATCAGTTGTCATCACTCCTGTTGAAAAGGGGGAATTGGCTAAGAGATTACCACCATTTCCTCCCTTAAAAACAGGTGGTGCAGGAGAATACATTGAATAGTAAGCTTGACCAGGAGGACCAAGAGGCCCACTTTTGGATTTAGGCCGCCTCTGTGGCTGCTGTAATGAAGTTTTAACAGAACTATCTCCTGAGACCGGGCTAAAAATCCACCTCTCTGCATCCTCCCATTTGGAAGGTAATATCCTTCCATTATTATAAGGCAGCAAAGCAGTATTGACCTGCCTCCTATTAGCAGATGAATGCAGTGGCACACGCTCTGAACTCCAGCCTTTTTGAACCCCAACACTGGAATGGCGATAATTTGGCGTTCTTGGACTCGGAAATGTTCCAACTCGGCTAGTCGTAATAGGGGTTTTCTTCATGACTCCAAAACGCGGAGAAGAAGAGTGGCAGGTGTTAATCACAGCATTGTTTAGATCTAATGAAGCAGGTCTTCGCCTATCTGGTTTCTTCAGTAAAGATCCCGACCCAAATCTCCGGTCTTGACATTCTATTCCAATGAATTTTGCAAACCAAAAAACCCACCAAAAGGAAAAAACAAAAAAATTGATTACCCTCAATGTGAGGTGAATTGCTTTGTGCTTTGAAAAGCTTGAGTCTGCAGTGTACCTTTAAGAGCTTGAGAAAAGGAGTTTCTTGCGGAATCTAAAGAGAGATTTTCATCCTCTGTCTCAATCTCGCTGTTCTTCTCTGCCTTTTGAACTGGAAGACAGTGAATGTGTGACTATCACATGAAATGCTGAAGAATCTAATTTAATGAGGCTTTTGTAGGAAGCCAGCTGAAAGAGTTGAAAAAAAGAGTCAAGAGAGTACCTTTTGCCTTTTCCTTTCTGCTAAGGTGACTATTTCTGTGTACCATGGTTTTGTTTGGATCTGTAACTGTACCACCCGAAGCTTCACGGCATTCATGCCCTGCCAAATGCTGCTTCAATAAAAAAAAATCAGAGTCTTCGAAGTGGACAAACTCCAAAAAGTAGAGTTAGTAACCCACTATACCACCACTTTTCCACACAAACAAAGAACTATAGCCAATGCTTTGTTAATTTTTTCTAATTTCCAGTACAGAGAATTGTTGTTCTTTCTTTTTAAAAGCATTTTCTCTCAACTTCATAGGTTATGTTGTGAGATGATGCATGATGAGATCTGAATAGCTTTCTCTAACGCGTGTACTAAGCTTAAATTTGTCTTCACTTTAATATTGCACCGAACAGCTGAGAACCCAACCAAACAGAGACTGTGAAAAGTAAAAAAAGGAAGTAAAACGGAGCTGAAGTAATACTTGAGAAACATCGGAAACAGAGGAATCCTGATCATGAGCATCGGAAGCGAATGAGCACCGGTCAACGCTGCCGGAAGCAGAGGAGAAAATACTGAAATTGGAATCGCCGGTGTAAATAACAGAGTCCGGACTAACATCACGAACACTTCTACTAAATCCTAACCCCGATCTCGAATCCTGAAACCCTAGCTCCGGCATTGTTCAATTGCTTTCACAACTTCAACTTCTCCGTCATCACACCGGAATCTCAATCTCCGTCGCCGTCGCACCAAAAATGTAGTAGTAAACCGAGACAATAGAGAAGGTAGTATACTTACTTCACAAAGTTACATAAAACCGGTAACCCATATATATTATAGAAAGTGTATGTACTATAAAGATGGTTTACTGTTACTGCTATAAATTATAAATGGCGTGTTGGTCACCAGTTTAGCAAAGATGATGCATGTATGTAAAACAAAATTCCTTTTCGGACCCCACAAATATTCAAATCGCTATGCTTTTTGGATGCACATTAATTAAATTATTTCTATATAAACTCACAAACTAATTATAAATCGCGTTAATTTAAATATCACTTATTACATTAATTTAGATATTGATCATATGTATGTAAGTTTGTAACAATGGAATCTTAGTAGAAAGGACAAAAAAAATATATTTATTTTTGGTTAATTGAAGGGAATATAGTGAGTTAATGATTATGTTATGTTATCATTCACACAATTAAGACTGGGATTCGCGTCTTTCTATGACCGATGCCTTTCAGTCTTTTCGTCTGTTTGACTGAAAAAATTCAATCTAATAAAGTCATTTAACAAAGTCTTAAGTTAAATCCAATCAACTACAGTAAAACAGTCTCTAGATTATTTGAACATAAGGTTGTTTTGGCAACTGATTTAACAAGGCGAGTTATGTAAATATTAAATTTTTATATATATTTAAATATTTGCTTAACTAGTTCGAGTAGTTCTTACAAAATTTATTAATTTAACGTAAATATCAAATACGAAACGTATTTTTAAGTGGGAAACTAGATAACTGGTACCTGTAATTATGCACACTTACTATACTGATTAACATGAATTAAGGAGAAATCAAAGCCAACAACATCAATTATTAAAGAAACAGCTCCGACACATCCCAAGAACAAAAATGAAAACGAACAGTAGTTACTATAATGTCGTGGTCAAAAGTATGAAAGAAAAAAACAAAAAAAGCATAGTGTCATGAGTACGTAGGCATGGAGAACATCGATGCTGTTGTTTTTTCATTATATTAAAAAAAATGTTACATTTAATATATTAAGAGGGAGGAAATTATGTTTCTTAATAATTATTTATTTTTAAAATTATTTTTTTAAGACTTAATATAAATATATATATCTATTAATATAAATATTATGATAAAATATTCATATTGATTTTAAAATGTCCAAAGTTCAATGTAACAAATAAATATAACCAAAGAATTATGCATGAGTTCCATAAAGCAAAGAATTGAAAATTTAACAACCTAATTTATGGTCCATTATGTTTTGAAGTAGAGCTAGAAGTTTCTTCAATTAAATTAGATGTTATGTTTTTCTTTTAAAAAATCAAATTATGTAAATTTTGATTAATATTTTCAAAAATATATAAAAATTCATAAAATTGACATGAGAAAATTTATAACTTTGTATTTGTATATATATATCGAAAACAAAACATAAACATTTTAACAGACGGAGTAATGAATGTGTATGCTTAATTCATCCAAAATTTAGTACTAATTTTTTTTTAAAAAATTCAGTCATCAGTTAAACGCTCCTACTTATAGTGGAATAGCCTGGGAAATATTTAAGGATTTAACTGGTCAAGTGATAAGTAGAAAGGTTCAACTGATAAACTGATAAACAGAGTTAAGTACATAATCTCTCGAATCATTCCACCTTATATGATTCATGTTTCACTACTGGTGCACCTGTGATTCCCAGCATTATTTGGTTTTGGTGAGTGAAATTTTAGAGGCATGGAGGAATGGCCCCCTCTTGTCTAGTGTAGCACCAATAAATGATTTTAAGTCAGAAATTGGTTATATTCTACGTTAGGTTCAATTCACAGCCACAAAGGGTAGGAATGACAATGCCCAACATTTATTGCTGCCATTTCCTGTCTCTTTCCCTTGGATTTCCTATGCAATTATTTTATTAATGTTTCCATTCCTCTTCAAAGTTAAAATGCTGTTTGTATAAAACACAAGTACTTCTTGTATACTTTACCTACCCATATTAAGAAATAAATTAATTTTATATAATAATAATATGTTAGTGTAATTTTATAAATGGTGTCTTAGGATGATGGTGTGTATGTATAGCAAATACATTAGTAAAAAAGTCGTACTAAAAATAATGAAGAAAAGAACTATAGCAACAATAAATAATATGATATTGACTAAAGTAGATAGACAACATGTAATGTTAAGATCGAAGAATAAAAATATTAGGAAAGTAATAAAAACAACATTTATTAGGAATTAAGACAACGTTCGATTATTAGCAATTAACATTATACCCTAATTTTCGACCTTCATGTCTTCCAATCTAGGCTCATGTGTCATCAGTAAACTACAAGTATGTCATATAAATCTTGTCTAATCATGACCTCGTTTCAATACTTATTTGGTGCCCTACCTCTACCACTTACTCCTTTTCACTAGGGCGTCTATGTATTTTCTCTTCACATGTTCAAACCATCTCAACCTAATCTCTCTTATTTTGTCCACCACATAGACTACTCCGATTCCACATGATCCCGAATATAATCATTCCTAATCGTGTCTCTTATTGTATGCCTACACATCATCTTGGTATTCTCATTTCTGCTACTTTCATCTTCTGGATGTGCGAGTTCTTGACCAACTAACTGTTGGGTTCGAAAGGGTGATTAAGGCGTCATGCGGAAGCTTGCAATTTGCAAATCATATGATTGATAAATTAGATGACAAAACCTTATACTAAAAATTAAAATATTATTATATCAAAACTAATATAAAGAAAAACATTGAAACTTTAGAGAGAATAAATCTCCCCATAAACAAGACTCTAAAACGACTACATTGTGGATGTTATTGTTTTTTGTGTTAGAAGAAACAAACCTATATTTATAGAGTCCTAAAACCTTTCCTACTAGAAAAGGAGTCCTAAAAGGAGAGAATAAACCAAATATAAAATAATATTATATTTTCCTTTCAAGAAAAGTAAAAACATTTATGGTAATGTTTTGTTTTTTCTTTAAGGAAAAATAAATCTTAAATTATGATAAGAAAATCAGGGCAAAACCCTAACA